>NC_143585.1:86440244-86740529 GCF_048544385.1 Mastigoproctus giganteus
GTTTGCTTATTAGAGCTGTATGTAGACTTGTCATCTTCTTAAAATCTTCAGGTCTGTGCATTTATTTCACTCTCATTATACCTTTACTTCCAACTAACTCACATCACACTGATTGTATGCTAATAAGCAGAACACCTGAATCTGTGAAAGGGGCATGATTTTAATTTGAAAGGACTGTTACAGAACAGATGCGCAAAAATTCAGGAGATGCACATAAATAATCTCAACAAACAACTGATATTGTATCATCTGTCTGAAAATACAATTAGAGATTAGTCATCGTTTCTAAGTTCTATTTTACTATAGGTAAAATACACAAGTGGTTATCAATTTAAGCTAATTATTACCTTAGGGCAGGGGAGTCCAACCTTTGAGCGAGGAAACAGATTCTGAAATTTTCAACTCTCTTTGAGCCAGTGAGAGAAATTTAAAAAGATATATAGCAACTCTCCAGCTATTTACTCATATGTACGCAATATCGAGATGCCTGTGTACACCTAGAAATGCATATATGTAAATGAGCCTTTAAAAATACTTTTATCATTAAAATTACATATGCAAAGAAAAAATTTTAATAAGTTATTATTTATTCAGTACACAAATATACAAATTACATTTTTAGTGAGATGTTTGACACTTTTTGATTGCACAAAAATTCTCTTTGACCGCTTGCTGTGAGTGATGGAAAGATGACTCTCTTTCTTCAACTTCTCCATTAATACTGGTGTTCTCCAAGGTTCAGTTCTTTCTCCCACTCTTTACATCTTGTATATTAATGACCTTCTTCCACTGACTGGAAATCATATCCATAGTTTTGGCGCCTCCGTAGCCAGGTGGGCAGGAGCAGCAGTGTGTAGCACACGCTTCTTGATTAGACCACCAAATACAGAAAGGTCAGGGAATGACCACTGCATATCCCCGGAGCAATATGGCCTTAGTTGCTAATGCTCCTAAAAACCAAATAACAAACAACATATCCATAGTTTTGCTGGTGATAGCATGTTGCATTCAATCTTCCAGTTTAAGAAACCTTGTCCTGCACGAACAGCTCCAACTTCTCAAATATTCACTACTATTTCCTTAAATGCTAGTCTCTAAGTAATTCTCCAATGGGGAAAAGATAACTTAGTTAATTTCATTCTTTCTAAAATCAGTCCTGCCTTTTATCTCGCAAAGAGGATTCTTCTCCTATACTTATCTTTTACGATACTCAGATTTCTAGATCACATCTCTCTCTCTCTCGGCATTACTTTTCTTCTAACTTGTTTTCTCTTAGCATTACTTTTCTTCTAACCAGGTACTCAACTATACAAATCTCAAAACCTATCAGGGAATACTGTTCCCACATCTGAAGTAATGCCCCCCCCCACAAGCTTTCTCATGCTTCTGGACTACTCCATTCAAAAGAGGGCAGTTAAGTTAAAGACCCATCTCTTAAAAAGTCTCTCCACTCTCGTCTCTTGGATGTTCTGTTTCTGCTGCATGCCTTGTCTAGAGATACTTCCATGGGCACTGTTCTTCTGAATTGCCTTCTATATTTCTCTGTCCCTTCAAAACCAGTACAAACTCATACTACAACCGTTTTTTTTTTTTTTTTTTTTGTAGTTGTTGGCGCATCGGCTTCTGTGGCCATAGTGCACCTCCCAAGGTTTTTGCTGTACTTTGATCCCAGCCCGAGGCGGGATTCGAACCCGCGACCTTTGGGTTGCCAGGCAGGCACTTTACCCACCCGGCTAGCCCGGTCGGCCCTACAACCGGTCAGCATCCCTTTATGTCCAACTTCAAACTTAACTTCTGTTTTCTAAAACAATCCCCTCCCTTCACACATATTTCCTGAAAATTACAGTCTACAGAAATTGAGTCTCATTAGTATTCGTAGTGGCAAATGATAAAGTAAGCATGGTTATAGAGCATCAGTCAAGGGGAAAAAAAAAACTTTGCCACATCACCTCTCTATTCCTTCCCATAATGCCTTGATCAACAAGTATTTTCTTTCATCTTCTCAACTTTCAGCACATGCATATTGAACCTGTTATACATACTTATTAAGTACTACAGGTTCCAATATCTTTCATATTTGTGGTATTCATTAAAAAAAAAAAGGATTTTTGAAATCCATGTGATAATGGCAGAAGTGGATATCTTTTCTTGATAAAAAAAAAAAAAAAAAACCTCAAATGATTATATATATATATATTTGTTTTTTCACTCTTACAAATCATACACATTCATAATTTATTAATGTAACCATAGCAACTAAATAAGCTATGTTCGTACATGGCATATAGCATTTGATTTGGCAACACATTTCAGGAAAAAAATGTGTCAAAATCAAATTTTTATTTCATGCCACGACCCTTCTAATTGATGTAATGAGAGTAGAAATGCATATTTGTGAGATATATGAGTGATATTTTCTTTTGTTATTCCAAAGTATCAACAAGTGTGAGCAGTACATCCCCCCCTACAATTTCCACAAACAGCATTGTTATAACAGCTGTGGCAGTATTAATTTTTGCTTGATGTTCATCAGAACTCAGCTTTTTGTATCTGTCAGATACCACAACACACAGTGTGATTATTTATTGTTTCTGTAAACGAGTATGGATCACATAACAGCAAAAAAGTTTTATAATTTATCCAATCCTGATGAGTTTCAGAAGAACAGACTTTTTTTAGAGACAGATGATTCAGATAATGACAATGAAGTATATGATTTTGATGATGAAAGTGATGTAGATTATGAGAACTTTGTCAGAACACATTCTGACAACTCTGAAATAGAAAAATGCTTTCTGCAATGAAGATAAAAAATTTTTTTTGGAAAGACAAAAACCAAGTGGAGAAGATCTATCTCTAAGAAGGTAAGAAGAGAACCACAACATATATTGTTCCAAATGCCAATACTGAGAACAGAAGACAAACATGCAAAAACAGAGTATGATGTATGGAACTGTTTTACTGATGATGAAATATTGAATCTAGCATTAGCATATACTAATAAATACATGGAATCCATACAAGGCAATTACACATGCCAGAAATTTGCAAAAACAACAGCCATTACAAAACTAAAGGCATTTTTAGGCCTACTTTATTTGGCTAGAATACATGAGTAACTGCCAAAATTAAAAGGACATGTGGACTACAAATGGAATGGGTGTAGAATTGTTCCAATTGATGATACCTCTCGAAGGTTCAAATTCCTTCATAACTGCATACAATTCGACCCATGGAGACCGCATCTTTTTACAAAATTTGTTGAAAAGTGTAAAGGTTGTTATAACAAACAACATTAGGCTTGGGAAAAGTGTGGCAATAGATGAAATGCTAGCTGGGTTTATGAGAAACTGAGGATTTAAGCAGTACGTTCCCTCAAGCCTAATAAGTATGGCATAAATTTTTTTTTATTTGGTTGATACACGAGTGATATTTTCTTTCATAATTCCAAAGTGTAAACAATCCTGACCTTGAGCCTCCATGTAATTTGGAATACATTTCCCCCCCTACAATTTCCACAGTGTTGTTATAACAGCTGTGGCAGTATTAATTTTTGCTTGATGTTCATCAGAACTCAGCTTTTTGTATCTGTCAGATACCACAACACACAGTGTGATTATTTTTTGTTTCTGTAAAGGAGTATGGATCACATAACAGCAAAAGAGTTTTATAATTTATCCAACCCTGATGAGCTGCAGAAGTACACAGACTTCTTTTATTTTCCATACTGGTGATTTTGAAAGACTTCAAATTCAGGTTGTGCATAAAACCTATAAAGGTGCTCAAGATTTGATATAAATTGAAATTACTTTTTTTAAAGTTTTTTTCTTCAGTTTCTGAACATATGTATGTTAACAAATTAAACATTAACAAAACAGTAAAATAAAATTAAAACTTTATATTCAGTGCGAAATTACTTGGAAAAATACAAAAGCTAGTAAAAAAATTGGCGATGTATCTGACGGATACATCGTAACGTATAACTTTCTGGGACGGCGACCTCCTAAGGGTTAATAGTTAATCTTAATTTATTAAAAATACCCGCCGTAAGAAACACACGTTTCGTTCACCACACTATTTACAGTTACACAATGTTGTGAGAGCAGAAAACTGATCATTTCCTAGTGAACCAAACCAAATAGTTCTATTAACTTCCAAAACACAGCGCCCTGAATAGCACAAGTGTCATAAGCATTTTAAAAAAGCATGTTCTAAACTCAGAAAAAAAAAAAACCGATGGGGGTAATTAATATTAAAAAAAAAAAGGTACACAATACGGAAAAATATCACCTCTTACTAAAAAAATAAGCATATATTGCGTTTCGTAATTTTTACACAAAGCGTTTTACACTGATACAGTTCAACGGCAAGTTTTAAGTGCACTTTCAAAATCCGAAAATATGATTAAATTATCGAAAACGATTAAATCAACGATAAGATTGGTGAACTTACCTAATCCTTATCAAAATAGAAAATTTCATCAATATGACGTTCTTAACTTTATTCATAGTAACAATCCCCACACAGACACGCCACATCCCTCATCTTTACACAGACATTAAAACCCTCTACTTTCACTTTTAAACCCTATACTTTTTATTAGAAAAAATAATTAATTAATTTTAAAAATACATAAATCAGGTATATATATTACAGTATTTGTACATACAAAAATAATAATAATGTATATGTATTGATCGATTACGAACTGCTCGTCTAGCTACTTCAGCTGGATTATATAATGAATCACTGTTGATTGGTTTTTACACGCAACTTAGTCCATATTGCACCGTATATAATGTCTATAAATTGTGTGTTCTGTGGTCGATTTGCTTTTTGTTGGACGAAGAACATCAAAAACCATGCTGCCCTCACCTAAGACTGACTAACTCAGCTTTCGTTGTGAAAATAACTATAAAATTCCACGTGTCATTGATGGGATGCGAACTCAGGTCTTCACCTCTTGGTGTGGGGAGGACGGTGATTATGCTAACTGTGCTATCCACTATGGCGAGTGTACCGCTTCTGCTTTTGAAGGAGGATTGGCGTCTTTAGGCTTTCGTTTTTAGTAGAAACATAGATTGTACGTTATGTAGGCCGTCATGAAATGCCGGACATTCCACGACGACATTAATGATATATCAATATCATTAATAAATGCAGAAAACAACTATGGGCCCAGCCCCTAACCTTAGGAGACTCCATTAATAACATTAGTCCAAGAAGGGCAGGCCCATTGATAACTACTCTGTTTTCTCCCACTCAACCATCCCTTTATCCATAGCAGTAACTTGCCATAAATGCTACCTGCTCCAATTTGTACATAAATCGTCTATGTGCAACAGTATTAAAAGCTTTCCTGAAATTCAAGTATATGATATCAAAATTATCTTTTGTATCCAGTGCTTTATTACTGCGTCAAGATATCCAGTCAGATTCGTCGGACAAGATTTCCCATTAACGAGTCCATGTCTGAAATATAACTACACTGCTGTCTAGGTAGTCCTGCATTTCTTCTTTAACCAGTGACTCCATTATTTTCCCACTAACATAAGTTAAGCTATATATTTTCTGGTATCACGCTTTAATCATCTTTGTGAATTGGGGATACATTCGCACATTTCCAGTCCGGGGGGAGGGGGGGGGGGGTTCCCCATAAATCAAAGGACGGTCTTATAATTATGGCTTAAGTGTTTGGTAACCTCTTTTGTTGTCTCCCGTAATATAATTAAATAGATCCCATACATCTCAGGTGTCTTTTTTTATGTTTAACTTCAACAATTTCGCTTTCATTTTCGTCTCATTAATTACAAAATCATTTAGTTCCCTGTTACAGTTTGATAAAACTATTGGAATCCACTTCCCTAAAGAATTTCTCATATGTTTATGTAGATGCAAAATACTTATTCAGTTTACCGGCAACCTGAGCTTAATCATTAATTCCGACAAAAACTTTTAGAATGATCACTTTTAGATCACCACGGTCACCACCGATGAGTAAGAAAGAATTTAGAAGATGTACAAGTGCAGAGGGTGAAATGTACAGTTAATATCTGGATATACAAATTCAATTTGCTGCTTATTCTTAAAGGTATTTAAAATGCAAAATTAGTAAGAAGAAGATTAGAGACGGAAACGTTTTCTTGGACTAGGGAAGAATTAATCTTTCATAGTAATAGTAAGGTTTTAGGAGCATCAGCGACTAAGGCTTTATTTCTCCGTATATATTGTCTGTGAATTGCATGAGTTCTATGGTCGATTTTCTGTGTGCTGGACGAAAAACCCGAGTTCCTGAGAGAAAAAATCATGCTACCCTCGCCTGAGACAATTAACTCAGCCACGTTGCGAAAAAGGCCCATACAAATTCCTCACGTTATCGACGCGATTTGAATTCAAGCCTTTTCCAGCCGGTATGGGAGGACCAGCCATTCTACTATCTGTGCTACCCACGAGGGCCTAGGCTTTCAAAGACCTTTCGGAAACGAAGCTAGAAAGATGGACAAAGACATAGCGACATAGTGTTTTTTGACAAGCCGCACCGGTGCTTTCGCACAACTCCGCATTTTGATCTCTTGTGAAGTAAGACAGTACTGTCAAGGCCAGATAGCACATGTTTGCTTAGTGTGGGTTATGTTGTTCATCTGGCCGCTTAGCCTAGCGGTCTGTGGAGCACCACAGACCGCTAGTTACCGTCACTCACTGGCACTGGGAGCCGGACCAGGTAAGTAGGAAGAGAACTCTGGCTAGCCAACCTCGGGATTAGCTTCCAGGGAGGGCCCCAAAAAAAAAATTTTTTTTTTTGTAATAGGAGAAGGAGTGAGAGACTGAGGAGAAGAAACAAGGTAAGCAGAACAAAGAGGGCGAGCTCCCCTTTGGGGGAGCCCACCCTACCTCGCCCTCTTTCTCCTTTTCCTGAGTTAGGGTTTCCCACCCTAACTCAGGAAAGTTAGGGGGAGCCCACCCTAACTCAGGAAAAGTAGAAAAGATTGTGAGGTCAAGTGACCCACAAAGTCAGGTTGCCTAATGGCATGACCCTGCATTTGACAAGTCAAATGCCAGTCCCACTTCCAGAGGAGTATTTATGTGAGTTCTTACACAACTAGGAAAATCAGATATTGTCCTACAACTCGAAGAGAGGAGGTGCCAGCAAGTGAGTGGATCCCACACTGGGCAAGGGCTCAGCACCAGCAATTAAATCTTTTTGGCTAAGGGTAACTTGTAGGCAATGAGCAGTGTCCCACGCTGGGCAGTGGATTTGGATCGTCTTCTCAGGTTAGGGGATGAGAGGAGGCTCAGGGACTCATTAAGCTCAAGGATAGCTTGGAGTTCTTGTGTCTATTGTAGAAACGTCCTTTTGGGTTGGTGGGTTTGTAAGAGCATTTCCTTTGTGAACGTCGAGAGATTCCTGTTATGTCAAGATAGAGATCAATATCCTGTTGGTGTTTTCTTTGATTTCATTCAGGATATGTTCTGTGAATTGAGTTTTGGGTCCATTATAAGATAGGGGTGCGCTGAACAGTTTGCTGTAGGTGGATTTGACGCATTTCAAATACAGTCTGGGCAAAAGTAGTGAAGGCTTTGTAGTTGATTTCGTCAATTGTGTAGAGATGTTCCTGCCCATGGAGTATATTTCTAGTTTTGGTGATTAGGAGACTTCTGGGTAAATCATAAAAGGGCAATTATATGTGAGGTGAATCCAGTCTTCGTTGTCACTGCAAAGGCAGAGAGGATAATCGGTGAGACCTAGGGCATGCAGCTTGGCCCGGAACGATCCATGACCAGTGAGGAGGAACCAGACGCGAAGACCTGGTGAGTACCACGGAGGAGGTTTTGGTCAGTAATCATAACTTGTGGAAGAAATCTTTTAGTTTTTAAACCTTTGGCTGTTTGCTCCCAATCTTGGGAGCAAACAGCATTGCTAATGCTGGAAGAGCATATAGGAAATCTGTTTCATTTCGTTTTTTGAATCATTAGCTAGACCGAGTGTTATATGTGTTATAGTTGGGTGTTACAGATGGGCAAAGGAGACACTCCATGGCAGACACTACAATGACTGACGAGGCTAGTGGGAGCCAGACATGTTCAAAGCCGCTAAGTGGATTTTCTTATTTATTGATTTGAAATTATTGCTTTTCTAAAACTTTTGATTTAAATTTAGTAATATAGCATTATTTTGTAATTTTCTGATTAATCTGGTGTATTTATCCTTTATCGGCCTTGTAATTGCATAAAAGTATCGGTAAGGATATCATATCCACGTGTTACAAGTTGCACCTCCGCTGAACGAAAAGTTTTTTAGCCATATTTAGCCGCTTTATTGACCAGCTGATACATCAAATTGTTTTCTATAAGTGGCTATTAGATCTAGTCAGGATCGTTGGTTTATTCTGAGTTGAGACAGCGAGATTTGGAAGTTAATTAATACTTAAGTGTCCATAGATTTACCGTTCATAACTTGCGCCATTGTAATACGATACAACGTTATATCCCGAACTAGATAGCGTTACTGTATATAGTATAGTATATAATATAATATTGTTAATTAATTAATCAAAATCTACTAATTTTGTTAAATTTCGGTGTCAATTAAATTGTACTTTTAACTAAATACATATAACGACTTAGATTACAAACGAAACATAATTAATTAATACATAACTTTAAACGGAAGTTATATAAATAGAACTCGTAGATAATATTTGATACTGAAATATATACATAGCGTTATAACTAAGTTGGGATACAAGTTTAGGGTTATAATTTTGTACTGAAATTGAAATTTTATTGAAATTAAATCGAAATCATGACTCAGTCCAGAGCAGGAAAGCAAAAGGCACAAGCTAATGGAAGTGCTGTGGCTCAGAGGAGAACTGAGGGGGGACAGTTGCCCTCTGAATCATAGCCTGCACTGCTGGCATGATGTTTGTGGAGCAATCGGGTACGGGACATGATATTGCCATGGGGGATGTCTTTGTGTGTGCGCGATGCAAGGAGTGTATCTATATCAGGCAACAACTCAGCATTGTTATGGGCCTATATGAGAGCTTGAAGGACAGGGTGGATGCCCGCGAAGGATCTAAAGTGAGGGGCCCATTAAGCTCTCAGCTGACCACATCAACGCCAGAGCTTGCACTTGGTCATCTCGCAACACAGTGGCAACCCCCAAGGCAGAATGCGCCGGTCCCACAGGAGCAAGTAGTTGTTGGTGGCTCTATTGTCAGGGAAACGAGGAACATGCTTAGTAAAAAGGATAGGTGGAAGAGGACCAGGGTATGTCTGCCAGGAGCAACGTTTGATGACTTTGTATAGCGGATATCATCTTTTAAGGGCACAAAAGGTGATATAGTTGTAGACGTTGGCACTATTGATACTAAGAGTAGGAGACCGGCAGAATTACTAAACAAGTACAGGTCACTGTTGAAAAAAAGCCGTGATGTAGGGTTGAAATTGAAAGTGTCTGCAATTCTGCCCAGACACGATAGGAGGGAGTATATGATGAGAGCCTTGTCGATCAATTCGGAACTTGAAAGATGGTGCAACGCTCAAGGGGTAGAATTTTTTTCAGCCTGGTCTATACTTGTTAACAGAAGGGACTGCTTCTACAGGGACGTGATACGCTAAAATAGAAAGGGTGCAAAAATATTTGCTGATGTAATGGAGGCAGTGTTAGGTGGGTCGGAAAACTGCAAGCTTCTAGGGGGATACAAGGACTAATAGATTAACATTGGCCACTGGCAGCGGCGAAAGTGATTCTTGCACTGCTTATATTGGAATGAGCAGAAGCCTGGGAAACAAGATGCAGGATATTTCAGAGACTGCTGGGAGCCATTGCGGTACAAGTAAACACATGGGTTGTGTTAGGGTAGCTAAGAAAAAGAACAGGTGCATGTATACTTGCGTGTACACCAATGCTAGAAGTTTGGTAAATAAATTTGATGAATTTGAGGTATTGGCCAAAGCATCAAAGGCGGGTATTGTTGGGATATCAGAGACGTGGTGTCACACAGATATAAGGAATGCAGAACGGGAATTTAGAGAGTACAACGTCTACAGAAAGGATAGACAGGATAGGAAGACAGGAGGGGTTATGCTATTAGTTAAGAAACACTTAAATCCAAGGAAGTGAAGCCAATCGACATCGTTGGACAGAGCAGTGTCGAGTCAGTTTGGTGTGAAATAAGCATTGGGATATCAAAATTGAGAGTAGGGTGTGCGATAGGCCTAATGACTCTGATGAGTATAATAATAAACTGTACAGGGAAATAGAGTGGACCAGTAAATCATGGAGTCTTATAATGGGGGATTTTAATTTCCCAGATATTGACTGGAATTTGTGGGTTGGTCACTCACACACTAGCAAGGGTTTTGTGGATTTATTGGATGATTGTTTTCTACAGCAGCATGTTCGAGGGGTAACAAGACGGAGTAATACTCTTAATTTGATTATCAGTAGTGATTCTTCATGGATTAAGAATCTGCAGATAGAGGAACCACTAGGTGGCAGTGATCACAGTGTGCTGAAGTGGGATTTACTCAAAGAGGTAACTACCATCAGGAGTAAAGGGAAGGGTTATTGCTTTCATAAAGGTGACTACGATGGTCTGAGACAGTATTTAAATTCTATACAGTGGGACCAACTGATGATGTTACCAACAGCAAATTCAAAATGAGAAGCATTCAAAGAACTTATCTTGGAAACTACTAGGCTTTACATACCAACTAAGTAATATTGTTCAAGGTTTAGGCCTAAATGGATGTCAGATGAACTAATGAGACATATGGCAGAGAAGAAAAATGCATGAGATACATACAGGGTGTTTCAGTTAAACGTTTCAGAACTTCTAAGAGGGGTAGGGTACATCCTGACAACTCGAAATCATATAGCAATGTGGGATCGGAAATGCTTTCCTGAAGCGGTGTTGTACACAGAAGCACCATAAAGAAAGAGACCGTAAGTGAGAAATCGTTTTAATAATACATGAAAAGAAGCAAAAAGGTACATGGATTAAAGTAAGTGTTCTAAGTTTCTTCCACGGGCTACAATGCACGCCTCACATCTCCGACGCATGGACATCCGAAAATTCTGGAATACTCCAGGCGAATTTCGAATTTCTTCGGCAGCTACTGCGATTCTTGCAACCAGCTCCTCAGCATTGTCAACAGGGGTGTCATAAACTAGCGATTTCATATGACCGTGAAAATTCCTTCACAAGGGAAGGAATTTTCAACAAGGATAACGACCATATCTGGGCGGTCGAGAACCCGCATGCAATACGACGTCGTGCAGCACAGATTCGATTTTCGGTCAATGTATGGGCCGGTATTATGGGAGATCACCTCATCGGACCTTACCTGTTACCGTGTCGTCTAACCGGACCTATCTACTTGATCTTTCTGCAGCAAGTATTGCCACAACTTTTGAGAGATGAACAGATTTCTGCATCGACGCAACAGACAATGTGGTTCCAACACGATGGAGCCCCTGCCCATTATAGCAGAGATGTTCGTAACTACCTGGATGTCACATTTGGTCAACAGTGGATCGGACGTGGTGGTCCCGTGCGTTGGCCTGCTCGGTCACCCGACCTATCATGTCTTGATTTTTATTTCTGGGGTCATATGAAATCGCTAGTTTATGACACCCCTGTTGACAATGCTGAGGAGCTGGTTGCAAGAATCGCAGTAGCTGCCGAAGAAATTCGAAATTCGCCTGGAGTATTCCAGAATGTTCGGATGTCCATGCGTCGGAGATGTGAGGCGTGCATTGTAGCCCGTGGAAGAAACTTCGAACACTTACTTTAATCCATGTACCTTTTGCTTCTTTTCATGTATTATTAAAACGATTTCTCACTTACGGTCTCTTTTTCTTTATGGTGCTTCTGTGTACAACACCGCTTCAGGAAAGCATTTCCGACCCCACATTGCTATATGATTTCGAGTTGTCAGGATGTATCCTACCCCTCTTAGAAGTTCTGAAACGTTTAACTGAAACACCCTGTATAAATTAACACGTGACGCAGAAGCCTATGATAGACATAAGTTGATCTGTAACCAAGTTACAAAGGAAGTTAGGCAGGTGAAAGCAGATTACGAGACAACTTTGGCAAGGGATGTAAAGAAAAACAGTAAAGAGTTCTTTACTTATGTAAACTCTAGAAGGAAGGGGATGAATCAGATTGGTACACTTAATATCGATGGTTCAACTGTTGATAATCCTGCTCAGGTAGCTAACAAACTAAATGAATATTTGCATCGTCATTCACAGATGAGGAGTTATTCAGCGAGGGGAATGCCAGAGGTGCATTCAACTCTGGCAGTAAGCTAGATAATCTTGCAATAACTGAGAGTAAATTGGAGGAGAAATTGTTGAAGATAAACACAAGAAAGGCACCTGGGGTGGATGGGATCTATCCAGTTATATTAAAGGAGGCAGCAAAAAAAGTAAGCAAACCCTTAGCCATAATTATGAGAGCTTCCTTGGACTCAGGGGAGGTACCCATAGACTGGAGACGTCCAAATGTGACCTCAATTCACAATGGAGGATCAAAGGTTGACACAAGTAATTAGAGACCTGTGAGTTTAACTTCTATTCCAGGAAAATTAATGGAGGCACAGGTTAAAGAAGCACTGCAGGATCATCTAGGGAGGACTTCAGTTATAGCTCTGACACATCATGGTTTTGTTAAGGGGAAGTCTTGCCTGGCCAATTTGATTGGATACTATGATCCAGTCACAAAAGAACTGGATGCAGGGAATAATTTTGATATTATATACTTGGATCTTAGAAAGGCTTTTGATACTGTTGCACATGGAAGACTGCTGCACAAATTGGAGAGTGTGGCATTGGAGGTAAATTGCTGCTATGGATAAAGGGTTGGTTGAGGGGGAGAAGACAGAGAGTGGTAATCAATGGACACTGCTCATCGTGGACTACTGTTATTAGTAGAGTCCCTCAGGGTTGAGTGTTGGGTCCATTATTGTTTTCTGTATTTATAAATAATATTGATGATGGTATATCAAGCTTAATGTCCAAGTTTGCAGACGATACAAAGGTTGGCAGGGTTGTCAAGGACACTACTGACACTATGCTACTGCAACAGGATCTGGAAAGGTTGAGCAGATGGGCTGAGAGGTGGCAAATGAAGTTTAACATTGACAAATGTAAAGTGCTACATGTGGGAAACAGCAACCCCAGAGCAACGTATCAACTCTGTGGTACTACACTGACAGTGGTAGAGAATGAAAAGGAACTGGGGGTATTAGTGCAGGCAGATATGAAGTTCTCTGAGCAGTGCAGACGGGCAGCAATCGACAGATTGTCATAAGAAATATGTTCAAAAACTGAGATATGTGCTTACAACGTTCTCATCACACTCGGTTTTCAAATATCGTAGGTTAATTATCAAAAATTAAGACTTGTAATTGGATAAATCATCTTTTCCATCTGTTTTGTCTATTTATTTTATTTTATTTTTTCTAGAACATTCGAGTTATTTCTAGAGCATGCATTCGGGAACTTGCTTCAACATTTGAGAACGTTTCGAAACGTTCTAGAATATTGTTGCGTGCCAAAGAAATATAGGATGTTTCGGGAAGGTTCTAGAATTTTCGGCGGAATTCTATAGAAACATTGTGAGTTCTTCTAGAAACGTTTCTATCGAGATATACTATATATACCAGTGGGTTTCACAACAAGAAAGCATTTTCGTATTTCAAAAGGTATATGTGTTTCATAGAGCTAGTGGTGAACAAAGTGAACAAGTGTTTTAGTAAATTAGTGTTTGTAAACAAGTGTTTTAGTGAATTAGTGTTTGTAAACAAGTGTTGTGTTCATAAGTGTAATTCGTGAACTGTGTTAAAATTAGAAATAAAAATCTACAATTTCTTAATTGTGTTCTTATGTGCCTCGACCGTATATGAAATATGTCGCGTTCTTGCCGAAATAAGTCAGAGCTTTTGCAACATTTGCAGAGAATTGATATTAAAAATCGCAGAGGAAGCTACTGTCACAACTTGTGTGAAAAGCCTATGGACTCTGTTTTAGATGTAAAGTCGGAGATCAAGATAAAGTATTGGGTCCGAAGATTTCCTGTAGCTCATGTTCAAGGACATTAACAGGCTGGTTTAGAGGTAGTCAAAAATCGATGCCTTTTGCTGTTTCGATGATATGGCGGGTACCTCGGGACCACATAAACGATTGTTACTTTTGCATGGCCAGTATTTCTGGTTTTTCTGGGAAATCCAAACATAAAGGAGAGAATCCCAACATACCTTCTGCTCTAAGGTCGGTTCCTCATGATGAGACAATGCCAGTGCCAAGGCCACCAGAAACATATGGACTTCACTCTGATTCAGGATCGGAAAAGGAGTATCCAGAAGATGCAGAATCCAAAACGAGCATAGGTCCAGACTGCAAAGCCCCATCTGATCACTCAGGCAGAATTGAACGATTTGATCAGAGATTTGTCCTCTTCAAAACCAAGGCTCATTACTAGTATCACGGCTTCAGCAGTGGAAACTTCTTAAAAAGGGTGTCAAGGTGTCTTTTTATAGGAAGCGGCAATCTAACATAATGACCTATTACTCCAAGGACAGTACTTTGGTTATTTGCAACAATGTCTAGGAATTAATGAAAGAGTTACATCTGGAGCACGTTTCCGAACAGTGGAGGCTTTTCATTGGTTCATCCAAAGTCAGTTTTACTCCATAATGGAAATTAGTATCAATCTATGCCATTGGCCCATACAGTTCACATGAAGGAAACGTTCGAGAACCTACAGGTTCTTTTGTAAAAAATATGCTATAAAGAATATAAGCGGAATATCTGTGCCGATCTAAAAGTGGTACCGTTGCTGACTGGGTCGCAAGGTGGATACTGCTGCTTTTTGTGCGAGTGGGACAGCCAATCGAAGGATTGCCGCTACAGGGTAAAAAAATGGCCAGACCTTTCAGAAACCACACCATTCTGTAAAAATGTAGCACATCTTTCTTTGGTTGATAAGTCAAAAATCTATTTACCTCCATTGCGCATCAAGCTAGGTTTGATAAAAAAAATATTTGTGAAAGTGATGGACAAAAAAGGAGAAGGATTTTCCTGCTTGAGGAAAGGTTTCCTCTAATCAGTAAGGCCAAGATAAAAGAGGGAATTTTTGTGGATCCTCAAATCATTCTGCTATTCCAAGATGATTAATTTATCTTTGAATAGCATGTCCATGACCAGGCCGTTGGGTGCAAATATATTAAGATATGTGTCTATCCGGTCATACTTTATGGCTCAGAAGTCTGGACCTCAACTCCCGCAACGCATCTGAGTCGGATTTTTGCGGGCGAATTTTGGCCATTGAAGTGGGCCATATGGAAATTTCGGCTTGCCCCTGCACCAAGGACCACCCAGATGGCGGCGGCTGTAAACATCAGACGTCTTCCTGTCATTATCCATGAGAGAAGACTCGTCTTTGCTCTGAAAATGATGGTTGGCATTATTTCGGCTGACTTCTGGGCGAACTGCGGATGAAGAATCCCAGTACCAAGCCTTCTGGCAAATTCAGTCCTTCAGGCCACCCCAAACCAGTTAAAGTTATCCGATCGGTTCTTACCCGTGCAAATACTGCAGTACATACACTCCTTGGATGGCGACCTCTACAAGTTCGCATTGGACAAAAAATATAGGCAGAACTTACTCCATCTACTTCCTTCTCAGGATCACGTCACAGGACATTAGAACATGCTCCCGAGGACCTGTCCATCACTGCCATGGATCCCTCACTACTTTGTTCCAACTTTCTGCGCTGGCTCAGATGACTGCAGCACTGTAAAAGAACTGCTCCCTGGAGAATAATTTAACTTGATAACATGCTGTTGTGTATATATTTTCATATGTAAATTTGCAATTTGTTTTCTCCAATGTTTAATCCTACACTTTTGTAATTAGTAATAATATTGTTTTTTTTTTCCCTCCCATCTTATCCTTGATTGTATTAGCCTTTACTGTAAACCCCTGGCTTGTAGCCGTGAAGGGTATTATTGTGTACGGCGTGTGCCTTTTGTATGCAATAAAGAGTTCTTCTTCTTCTTCACTAAAAAACTAAAGGCTACAGAAATAAGAGCCTGGAAGGCATTAAAAAATGACTGCTGGAACTTTTTAGGCAATGAGAAATCACAAAATTACAGTGAAATTGTGGATGAGCTAATTTTAGAGTACAGAGAGTTGGGATACAACATGTCGTTAAAGCCTCATTTCAAGAACATGGTGAAAGGTTTCATCAAGATATTTCTCAAATGGAAAAAGATACCGAGGAAAACGGAGTCCAAATATTTTGGCAGGCTACTATGGAATCTCGTACGGTTATAAAAGGCAAAAAACAACAAAACAAAATTAGTGTTTTGTTTTCGGATAAACATTTCTGTAAATAGTGACATTTTCTTAAAATACTGTATATGAATTTTTTTTTCTAGAAACAGAGTTTTTGACTTTAATCCCTTCTTCCTTAAAACTAGTGAGTGTTACAGAAATATGGTTGCCATATTTGAATTCAGCAACGTCAAACTACAAGAATCACCATATTTAAGAGCACATTTTAACAGGGTGCGCAAAAAAATTGTTTTTTTTTTCTTTTTTTTTGCCAACCAGCGTAATTTATCAATCATCATGTGGCCTATCGATTGGCTTTGGTCGATATAGAAAGTTACATTTCGGTTTTCAGTTTGTTTATATTTGGTACCCTAATTATTGGATTAACCACATTTAAGACCTATTTTCCATTGTGTCTATCCTTGGCACACCCAGGGTCCTGAGCTGGATATCATCATTCTTCTCTTTCTTTTGGTGATTCCCTTCTACTTTTGACTCTCTCTCTCTCTCTCTCTCTCTCTCTCTCTCTCTCAGAGTAACTCGGGAATTTTTCCCCCCTGGTGCAGCATAAGCCTCAGGCTTCCTTGCACCATATGGCTAATAATAATATAATAATAATAATAATAATAATAAGCCGTGATTTATTTATAACAAATGGCTACTGGTACATGATAGAAATGCGCGTGCTTTGGGAATTTCCACAGGACTGTTGCCTCCTTGAAGAAGTGGTCACTGTGGTTTCCTTAAACTTCCCACTGTTTTTATTCTTAAGTGGGTGTCTGTATTCACTTGTTAGGTTAAGTATAGTGGTGGGGTTTCCTTACTTGTTTCTAGCAGCAGTTGCGCCACTCCCCAAGCAGGAAATCATGCTTGTATGTGTAGGTTCCTGCTTATCTGTCTGTATTTTTAATTAATTAACTTTGTTTGGTAGTTTGAATGATGGTGGCAGCTCTTCAACATTGTTTTTTGCAATTTGCAACAATTCCTTTAACGAGGCATAAAAGTGTTTAATTTTGTAAATCATTATTTTCCTTTTTTTTTTCGAAGAAAATGCAAATGACATATAATTATAATTTTTTAGAATATGAAATCATTTCATAAAAATATTGTGTCCAATATGTAAAAATACCCTCAAATTTTGTACAATATGTGAAAGCACCGTCAAATACCGCAAATTTTGAACAATATGTGAAAATACCGTAAAAGGGTTAATTTTATCCTTCCGTAGCCGAGTGGTTCAAGCGAAAGGGTATAGTAGCACACACGTTTGAGTTGACAGCCGTTCTACCAACGATAAATACGGTATCTTTACCGTATTTATCACTACTGATAAATACGGTATCTTGCAATAAAGAAACTTCCAATTCTGAACTCCCTATCGAGATTTGCGAACTATCAAACGAACCCCGTATTCGTTACAAACCATACACTGCTATAATCGTTGGTTACTGCGATTCTTCAGCAACCCTTCGAAATGGCCTACTTGGCACTATGGCAGTTTCACCAGTGCTATCTTGTAAGCTCTTCTGGCTCTGTATGGCCGTCCCAGAGTTTTCCACTCGTGGGTAGCACAGTTGGTGTAATCACTGTCCTTCCCACACGGGGTGGAAAAGACCTGAGTTAGAATCCCGCCAATAACGCGAGGAAATTTTATGGGTCTTCTTCTTCACAACGCATCTGTATTGCTTCCCTCACCTGAGTCAGTCTCAGGTGAGGGTAGCATATTTTTTTATTAACTTAAATTCAGATTTTTTCGTCCAGCGAACAGCAAATCGACCACAAAACATACTATTCACAGAAGTATTATATATATTATATACGGCGCAATATGCCCTAAATTGCTGATGCGTGTAAAACCTACAGCCCAGGTTTACACCATATTCCTGATAACAGGTCATGGATCTATGAATCACAAACTTGCCTCTATGAATATCGTGGATGACTCTCACTATCATTCACGAAGTGATGACTGAGGGTGAAAACGAAGACTGGGATCATCTATTCTATGTTTGCCCGCTCTACGAGGACCTGTGAACACTGCTCATAACAAAAATATATGCCTTGCCTCGAGGAAATGAACATCTTCTGATCAATTAAAAAGATCAGTACCACTCTTTCTCTGCCTTCGGCCATGATCTGTTCACCAGAAGATAACTGGTACAGCGTCTTGGAACCAATGCACAATGATTGACATCCTCTTCTCAGACATTAAACATTCCACCAGATTCATCTTTCTTAACCCGACTGTGACGATCTTCACTTAGATTGTGACCCTTTCCATCTACTGGACTTGACAAGTCGCTTGAATTGCTAACCCCGGTAGTTTCACGGCAACTCCAGGGTAGGATTTTAAACCCTTTATGCCATATACAAAACCATTTAAACCATTATGCAATACACAAAACACAACACTTTCTGGCTTTCACAGTGATACTGTTTGTCTCCACAGAGATTATATGGCGCAAATACTGTAAACCACCAGAAACACCTTTCCCGTAATACTATGGTAGCGTTTAATACTATGATAGCGTCTAGTATTACACCTTTCCCGTAATACTAGGGTAGCATTTAAAATCCCACCCTTTCAAGCCACCCGACGATCTCACATGTCTCCGTTGATACGTGGCCTTTCCTACCTTCTCGAGGGCCTTCTCCTTCCACTTTCTGTTTAGGTGGGAGAAATCCCACCTAACGTGCGGAAGATGCCCTCCCTTACATCCTCCATCGCTCTATTTATATCACATTTCCTTCACTCTCTTCAGTGCTTTGAGTGACCAGAGTTCAAGCCCGTGACTGCTAAATACGGTGCTGTTTCTTGTATTCTTTCGATCTTCTGAACTCCTTTGACCAAGTGGTTGTCCCAGAGTATAAACAGAAGAGGAACACCCTTCAGTACATCCTGCACCCTAACTTTTTTTTTTTTAGCTTGGTCTCTTTCCAGGAAGCTCAGGCGACCCTGGCAGAGACCAGCCAGAGAATTATGGGCAGCCTGACTACCTCCTAGTGGTATGTGTGTGGACAACGTGGGGTCCCACCAGGAGCCCCTGCAGCCAAACGCCAGAACACACAACAGAACCCAACCATTATGCCATATACAAAACACAACACTTTCTGGCTTTCACAGTGATACTGTTTGTCTCCACCGAGATTATATGGCGCAAATACGGTAAACCACCAGAAACACCTTTCCCGTAATACTATGCACACTATGCATGTAAAACCCTACAACAACCAACCTAGAGTTGCAAAGGCATTTTTTGTCTTTCTCCCCTTGATTGATATTTCAACTGAATTGAATTTATCGTTTAGTCTAGGATAACTTGCTCAAACTTTTCTGGCTCTCGAGAGGGATATGCAAAATGAAGAGGGAGTGGGGAGCGTTGCAGATGTGAAGCGCCTGGTACGCGCACAAAGAAGGAAGAGGAGCAAACATTTGTTGAACTGTTTATGTTATAATAACAGGCAGGATAGGTTGGGGAGGGGGGAGGCTACTCCGAAAATAATCATTTATCCGGGCCCAAATTACCATTGTGCAGTATTAACTCATGAGACCCTCTTTATGGTTATGGGATATTATAGGATTGCGTAGCATAGATTAGTTCAACAGATAATTGTGCGTCATCAGAAGAGGATTCTGCTATAGGCCCATCGCCAAATTATGAGGTGGTCAGTTTTTCAGTAAAAAGAAAAGTTGACAATGAGTTAGTAATTCTTTACATGACATTGGTAGCTCTGAAGTTTGCCTCTAGAACGGTGCGGCCATTTATGCTTATCACTTACAGTAAGTACTGAAATCAAGTACGGTGGCACAAAATCACCCTATCGACTAAAGTGAATAGTTTTGTGCATGTAATATTTCAGCAGTTAGGGATTATTTTCACAAAACGATTTTTTTGTTGTTAAAGTTGTTTTGACAATTATCATAATTTATTTCGATAAAAAAAAGCGAAAGACAAAAGAATGTTTATCGAAAAATTGGCAGCATTGAGTATTTTGTTATTTATTTTTCCAATAGTAATGGTGCTTTAGGTGCATTTAAGTTAACAAGTGTAACCACAATACAGGTGTGTTTAACTGTTACTGAAGAAAACTTCATTGTCATAAATTATGTAGAATAAAATTAAGGATGCGGACAAATTAACAAAGGGCGTAGAAGAAACAAGAAAATGTGGAAAGTGATACTAAGGGACATTCAAACAGAAATTTCAAATAGAAACATTTGTTTTCAGGGAAGTGTCAAGAATTTTAAGAACTTAGATGGAAACAAAAAATGCCCCCTTCCACACTACATGAAAAAGTTCAATAGTATTAAATACTATTCATCCTCTGACGCATGGATGTGGTCATTTCCACATCCTCATCACGCACGGCCCTGTTTCTCATGAATAGCTTTCTGGCTAAATGAGAGAAACAATAACGTTCTGATAAATTTTCTGTGCTCATCATCATCTTCTTCATCAAATGATGAAGCAGAAATACGAGAATATGTTATCCAGCTTTGTAACTGCTTTCCAGAAGATATTGGACAATACTTACCTCCATTGATGAATGATAGCATTTTCGCTATTACTTATTCCCGGAGAGAGAGAGAGAGAGAGAGAGAGAGAGAGAGAGAGAGAGAGAGAGAGAGAGGCTGGATCCAGTGATATGTATCTGAATATTGATATGCACTGAGAATATTCTTCAGCACACCAAGAAAGATCGGTAGGAGGAGAGAATAAGATAATTCCAAAAGCATGTTTTTGCATGTTATGTTTCTGTATTACCTGTAAACGAAAAATTTTAATTTTTATTCAGTTTTTAACCACCACCCCCGCAAAGAAAAGATGAAGGCTAGATTCGCCCTGCCGCTCACCAACCACAAATTATACAGCAAAATGTTATTTTTCGTGTTTTCTACTGATTAAGAATTATTTACGATCAAAAACATCGAAATACAGATTAACCTTTGTGAGAATTCATTCTCTTGGATCGAATCAATGTCATCGACCGCTTACTTGCACTATCATAAATTCTCTAGCTAACTAGAAGGCAAGACGTATCTTTGCAAACTTAAATGTTCACAACAAATATATACTGCATATGATGCTTATATAGCCTAAATATATCCTAAAGTAAGTGGTAACTATAAGCTTATAGACTATGGTAATAAAATGATATTGGGTTTACACCATAATAATAATTTAGGTATAATCACAGCATATAACTCTAGGGACTCACGTTTGGTGAGTGGGTATTGGCATACCCAGGGTCCTGAGCTGGATATCATCATTCTTCTCTTTCTTAGCGATTCCCTTCTACCTCTCTCTCTCTCTCTCTCTCTCAGAGTAATTCAGATTTTTTTTTTTTTTTCTTTTTCCTTTTTGGCTGGTGCAGCATAAGCCTCAGGCTTCCTTGCACCATATGGCTAATAATAATAATAATAATAATAATAATAATAATTCAAACATTTTACACAAAAAAATTGATGAATAAAATATAAAATTTTGGACATTTGACAAATTCATGCTACTTATAGAACTGGCACTAAATATTGATTACAGCCGCGCCAAAAGAGAAGGCTGTGAAATCATTTACATTTTAATGCTTAGAAAAACGTGCAGAGAATTTAAAATTACTCTAAAATCTGAACAGTTGACAAGAGCCAAACAACCATTGTAAGTAAAAGTCAATAATATAAATACCTGGGCGTTTCTAAAAATGTATCGTGTTTTAGATATTGAGGAGACCCAACCCCTCAAATGTCAATATTGCTTTTTTTACCTAACTGGCGAACATTAACTTTTGCTTCTTTCGTCTGCAGTTTATTCGGCATGATACACGTTCTTCTACTCGTTTGGAGAGGTCTGAGTTCGATTCCCATCAGTGAGTGGAGGAATTTTTAAAGTCCTTTTCATTTTTAGCCGTAGTTCGGCGATTTCAGGTGGGGGCGATATGGGCTTCTGCCAGTGAGTTATTCTGGGTTTTTCAGCCCGCACAACATGCATACAGCTGTGAATACACACTTCTACAGAAAAAAATGCACATGGATATGAGCGACAAGCTACTCTGTCCTTAAAATAATAATAATATTTCGTGCTTTTCTTCCATTGTAAAATTCTTTAAAGTTTGATTTGTCAGCTTCGGTAAGTGACGGACATAATTACAGTCTCCGATGACATCACTGAATGTACTATATGCACTGTAGATCCTTGAATACTGCCTGCTCAGTTCACCATAATATTTTCATGCCCTTTCAAAACACAGCACTTTCGTATTATACAAGTTGACCTAACCGGAGGTACTCCGGATAAGACTTAAAGTAATGCCTTGCATATAGATTAATGAATACTAAATTTATAACTGCAGTACTACCTCCTAACATTTACAAATACACACTCTCAAACATATTTCAATAAAAGTCAAATTTTCCAAAATATTTTATTAAAGATATGTGATTATTGTTAATCCATAAAAGAAACAAATAGTTATTAATAATAATAATTAGCAATATCTTTATATACAATGATGAATTTTAATTTAGCTTGGTATCAGCAAGTCATCCGTGAGGCCGAAGCCGAACAATTTTTGGTTGAAGGATCCATGTCCTGTGAGTAAAGAGGTCAGGTGCAAGACCGGGAAAAACCAGACCGGTTCCCTTGAATATATTTTGTTCGGTTCGAGTGATCTCGCCTTTTGTCGTCTCTGTCCATCTTTGCTGCAACTCCTTAAGGAAATAGGTCTGTAGTCGGACTCTTTCCGTTTTTCGAATGTTTTCTGGGTTGATTGTGAAGTCCTGATGATTTGCAGCTACTCCCTTTGAGCGCAGGTACAGCAGTCCTGCTTTCGCAGATTCTAAATCCATTGGAAGCGCTCAAGCCAGCACCTGCTGTGCAGGTGTACCTACCGTGAAGCAAGCTCGTGTGGATGTCAATAGGATGGTCCTATGTGTTATGTCCAGGAATTTCTTGTTGGTTGCTAGTGATGTTTTGGTGTACCATACTGCAGCTGCGCAGGTTACTGCTGGGGTGAGGATTGACTTATAATATAGCATTAGAGTTCGTCTTTTCAACCCCGGTCCTTCCTCATAATCCTAGCCACTACGGTTGAGTATCTTCTTATTTTCATTCTTATGTATTTTAGGTGGGGTAATAAGGATAGGTTATTATCTAAGATGACTCCTAAGTACTTCATTTGATTGGTGAGTTTGATGGTCAGGCCATTTATTTTTATTTGGGGCGGCCCCTGTACCTGAAGAGTTCCTTTGAGCAAGATGGATATGGTTTTCGTCGGTGCAATTTTTAGCTGGTTTTTTTCTGTAAAGCGATTTTCCTGGTATTTTTCTGTAAAGCTCTTAGTTGTAGTTTCTTCTCTTGGAGGGCCGTCTTTAGCTTCTCTTTGTCTATCGCTTTGTCTAGTAGAAGCCTTTCCAGGTGGCTCCATATTTCTGTTATATCTGATATCAGTTTCTCTCTGATTTGTCAACCTTGTTTCCTAGTGTCTAGGAGATTTCCCCTAAGAGCAATGACGAGTCTATTGTGGAGGTACCAAGAGAAGTCTCATCAGCTGTCTGGACTTCCTCTGGATCGTTTATTGTGGTGTCTTGCTGTTCTTGTATCCTTGCCGGGAACCTTTACATAAAATGTCCACTAGTTGGATGGAAGGTTCCTGTGATTGGTGCAGGGTTGTTGGTAGTTTTCCCTGCATTTCCTTCCTTTAATGGATTCTTCTTCGACTGAGATAAATATATTTCTTTCCCTAACAGTGGGGTTGTTTTCACACTTTTTTGGCATTTTTGTTGGAGTGTGCCACGTCCGTTTTTATACAAGTAGTGTGTTTGGAAACAAGAAAACTAAGTTTGGCTGCCTGTAATTGAGGGATGCTCCCTCTTTCCGGTAATATCCTACTGCCACTTTTCCGATCTCACTATCAGGAGAACGGAGAGCTAGAAAATTGCACACGAATTGTGATTGCACTACACTGTGTACACAACAAATGGCCACGGGGAGGGGAGGGATGGTTCGAAAATTAAACAAAGACATAGTAACGTGATAGGGCATCAGACTTAAAACATTAATGGACTTCAGTATGTGTATTTAAGTCAGTATTTATTATTATTTATGCCAGTACTTCAGAGGAAAGCCATTTCTCCAGTAATCGCGGCGATAGAAACAACAACGGCAAGTAATGATTACAAATAACGGAAGGCACTTGTAATCGCAACGTGTACAGGAGCAGTTAATAAATTACAAGCATTGTAATAAATCAAATGAAGCACTGTAGCAGATAATATAGGCATTGTAGTATATCATTGTAATATGTATAATCACCAACAACAAGCAGTTAATTAATTAACGCAGCTGTAAACAGTAACTTATATCATCGCCCTAGAAACGTATTTAATGGCGCCTTGCCGACAAATAGAGCACAGATGGCCACAGGTAGAAAACCAAATAGCAAGTAAAAAAAAAAAAAAAACATAGAAAATACATAGCAACCAAGCAAGAACATTTAACTAATCAGTTTATAATAGGAGATCACCAAGATTTGTGGACCATATAAATTAACATTTCACATTCCCAGATCATGGGTAATTCACAAATGCATGGTAATAGACAGCAAAAGGGCCAGTTATCATAATTTTTAACAGGATTCAGTATCATTCCAGAAGGGCATTATAAGATTTGTTGGCCTCAATGTAGTCTATACACTAAACTCTTGATATACAGCTACATAAATATTGACCTTGTATCCGTGGAACAAATCATATGCCACAGGCATACTTCTCCTAAAAGTCCTCAGGATTTTGCAGGACTTACTATTATTGAACAAAACACGTATATCACATATAATACATATACATGACTAAATATGTACACAGTAAATATATACAAAGGAGGGGAACAACGTGTGAATATGATCCACAGGATACTTTGTAAACTGTACTCTAAATAGATCATTGAGTCTATATAGATACATAAATTGTTCGTCTACATAAATGTTTCTCTGTAGCCGTACAGCCAAGCAGAGTGTCTCTCTCGGCAGCACAGCGTATTTTGTGGTAGAATATTATCCCTCCGCATAAGATAGAAGATAGGGAGGGTGGTACAGAAGAATTCATACCAATGTAGTTCTTGTTGCAGTTGAGGTAACGCAGTGATTTCTGATGATGAAAGAGATGCAGCAGTGGTCGATGAAGACGTAGTTGTTGTAGGAACAGTTGAAGCTGTAGTTGTTGAAGTGTCCACGGGAACAGAAGTTGCACTATTTACTTCTACTCTTAATGTCATTGGTGCCAACCTTTATTACAATATCACCTTTTGTGCCCTTAAAAGATGATATCTACTCTACACAGTCATCTCCTGCTCCTATTACGCCTATCCTTTTAACAAATTCTATCCTATTTCCCATTTCACTGACAACAGATTCATCGACAACTAGCTCCTGTGGAACCAGATCATTCTTTCGTGGGGATTGCTGCTGTTTTAACGGATAATCAAGTGCAAACTCTGGTATTGATGTAGGTAGCTGAGGGCTGGATGGCCCCCATTTTTTAATTCCTTCGAGAGCATCCGCCCGGTTCTTCGATCTGTCATAAAGGCCCGTAACAACGCTCAGTTCGTGCCTAATATCCTCGCACTCCTTATCCACACACAAAGACATCACCCTTGGAAATATCATGTCACGATCCGGTCTTGATAGCTCTGCAAACATCAAACAATACATACCCCGGTCCAATCCTTGCACAACATATTTGCTGTTTCCCTGACAGTAGAATCACCGACAGTAACGAGCTCTTATGGTTCCAGCGCATTTTGTTTTGAAGATTGCCGCTGTGTTGTCTGATTCACAAGAATCAGCTCTGGCGTTGAGTTCTGCAGCTGAGAAAGCGTGTTGGGGCCCCCATTTTAATTCATTCAGGGGCATTTACCTTACTCTTCAAACTCTCATAAATGCCCATCAGAACGCTGATGTAGGGTCTGTCTCCAAAAACAGTGCTAAATTGGCTCTCCACTTTGAAGACGGGGTAGCGAAAATATCGGAGGGCATTTACCATAAAGTATGGATAGTGTCTGACCGAGACAAGAGGCTATCTTAAAGGTTAAAGGTTTCAGTACGCATTATTAGTTTCCTGTGAATAAAGTTTATTTTTAAATATGTAGGTGTCCCGATATTAACTGGTGGGGAGGATTTCTTAAATATGGACATGGCACCCTCTCTATTAAAGCAATACATTGTAAAAAATGTTAGGAAAAATTTCGAAACGTAATTACACAAATATTACTCCAAATATATTCTAAGGAGTCTTTCGAAATGACATTAGCAATGGAGGTAAATGAGTGTTCCAAATAACAGAGGAAGAGGAACAAAGGTCAGTGGAAACAATAAAATTCCGGAAATATAACAATTTTAAGTGTTCTTAAAAAACAAGAATGGAGGTAACGTCACTCATTGTGATGTCAAAAAATATTTGAATAAATAGGATGACAAACGAAAGTCGGCTCATTGGAGATCCAGAACAGATAGACGTTAGGACAGTAACCTGGAAATTGGGATTTTATTTAATATACAGTGTATTTCAGTTAAAATGCAAGGGGATCTGTTTAGCTTATTTTTAGGTTTAGACTTATGTTAGATTTGTGATTATTGTTTTTCCAGGACAGTTTTACAACAAATAATGGTACACCGTAACGAATGGGCCTGGTGTACTGAGGTCCATGGTTATGAAAAATATATACAATGATAACCCAGTTTAATATAAGTTTTATATTAAACTGGGTTATCATTGTATATATTTTTCATAATAATGGTACATAATGTTGTTATTGAAGATGGACAAATTGCTATTATTATTTGACAGCGATGTATTTGAGTGAATATTTTACGATTTCGCCAGAACTGTGAGACATTTTCGACTGATTTGTGTTTGTGTAATCCATTTGAGACTGAAGAACAGTTGAAGATCCAGTTTTTGATACCGATTGGTTTGTAATTGCCTGAGAAATTTTGCCCTTTTATGAAAAATGGCTGGACAAGAACCTGTTTTAAATGGTTTCGATAGCTACCAAATACTTGTTGTTTGGAATCTATCCAACTTGAAACACCCTGTATGGAAATGTAAGTTTTAATGGCCTGTCTGGATTTCCAAATGATTTTTAAGGATTATTGTAAGAGTCGAAATTTGGGTCTGGGGGTGTCAGGGAAAAATTATCATGGTCAACTAGCTCCTCAAATTGACAGTGTTTGATTGTCAGCTTGGGGAGGCAGTTCACAGTTTAATGATCTGACTGCCGATCCGTAGGATTGAGGAAAGGTATTTCAGCTGGAGGTGAGCGATCTAGATTTTGCAGTTTCTAAATTTAGAAAGTGCTATTTAAATTTAGAAAGTTCACCCAATCATACACAAGAGGAAGAGGATGTTGGTGAGGTAATGTATGTGATACGTCGGACTGGTGGATATTCCATAATCGCACTGGACAGTGTATCGGATTGGCGCAAGTTGTTTAAGGGCGGGGATAATAGAGGTCAGAGGCCAGCTTGTTACCCAATTCCAGTGAGATTTACCTGAATCAGTCACGGACGGATATGTCTCTCATAAACTGGCGTAATGCATAAGGTAGGGGTGGTGAGTGGGGCAATATGCTATGTGTTGCGCGCAGCGTAGTCTGATTAGGGTTTATGGTCCAATAATTAGTAAAGTGCTAATACTTCTTGAATACCCATTTAAAAATGGACTTATAGAAGACTATAAGTATCTGAAGGCCTTTGAATTACTTTATATTCTTTATTAGAGTATATTAGGGACCCTTAATCATTAGAGAATCCTGCTGATTAGAGTGCCTAATATACACAATTAGACCATCAGATGCTGTAAATCATTAAAATTATTTTTCGGATTCAAAATTTGTTTCAAATGTTTCATGAAAATATTTCAAATGAAACTAAATACATGAATTTATAAAGGTTTCTTTGTTTAGAATTAAACTTTTACAATATCCAATTTATTTTATTTCATTTCACGTAAATTAAAGTTTATTCTGATTCTGTAATACGGATAAATTATGGCGCAATTTATAAAATGACCATTATAGTTTCAAAATAACGTTTTTAATTTCGTTACAAATCATTATTTGTTTAAACATATTTTTCAGCAGGATCTGAAATTTCCTTTCGTTTCAAATATACTCCATAGGAGAAACAATAAGAACAGAAAAAAACAAGGGTAGTTGCAAGGTTAATCCAGTTGTTCTTCTCTTGAACACGGCAACAAAATATTGTTGCAATGCTTCGAATCAAAATTTACTACACAATAAACAACTTTCATTGCCATATTTAAAATTGTCAATTTGAGACCTCAAACTTTCGCTTTGCACAATAGATACATTTAGTGATCACTGAAGAAGGCCCCCTTGTGCCCCCAATACAGTAGCTATCCGTCGTGTCATTGATTCAGGACCAGTTAACATAGATGGGTTGACTATTGATGATGCTCAGGTAGCTGATAAACTGAACGAGTACTTTTGCATCTACATTCACACATGAGGGGTATTCGATGAGTGCAGTGCCAGAACTTTAACGAACTATAACAGGAAGCTAAGTAATTTTGTGATAACTCAGAACAAAGTGGAGGGGAAATTTTAAACATATAAAGGCACTTGGGGTGGTCGGAATCTATCCAGTTGTATTAAACGAGGCAGCAAAGGAGGTAAGCAAACCCTTAGCAATAATTATGAGAGTTTCATTGGACTCAGGGGAGGTCCCTATTGACTGGAGGTTGGTTGGATGGTTGAGTGGGAAACGACAGGGAGTGTTAATCGATGGACACTGCTCTTCGTGAACAAATGTTATTAGTGGAGTACTCCACGGTTCAGTATTGGGCCCATTGTTGTTTTCTATATATTTATCAATGATATTTATGAAGGTATATGAGGCTTAATGTCTAAGTTTGCAGATGAAACAAAGGTTGGCAGGGATGCTAACGACAGTAAAGACAGTATGCTACTCCAATTGATTAGATAAGTTGGGCAAATGAGCTGAGAAGTGGCAACCGAAGTTTAACATTGACAAATGCAGTGCACTGCATATGGGTAGCAAAAACCGAAGAGAAATCTACTAACTGTGTGGTACTACAATCAGGGAAGTGAAAAGTGAAAAGACCTGGGGGGGGGGTAATTATACAGTCAAGTACGAAGTTCGCGTCAATGATAATATCAATTTTGCTAGCGGGGACAGGGATGTGATTATCCCTTTATAATCACAATAGTCAAGGCAATGGTACCTAGAGTACTGTGTAGAGATCTGGAGGACTCATTTTTGGAAGGATGTAGAGTTGCTATAACGAGTACAAAGAAGACAACAAGATTGGTGAGGGCAACGAAGTGGTGCTCTTACCAAGAAAGCTTAAGTTCTGCAAATTGCAATGCCTGGAGTGTAGGTACACGCGAGATGATCTCATTGAGGTGTATAAGGCCTTGAATGGGTTTAGCAAACTGAACGCTGATGGGATTCTTCCTCTTCCTCTTGCTCAGATGAAGAGAGAGCACGGATTTAAACTGAGGAAAGACAGATGTAGAATAGATGTGCGGAAATTTGCATTTATCCAGCGGCAGGTTGATTGGTGGAAGAGACTTTCATCTTTTGTTGTGGAAGTTGATAGCGTAAATAAATTTAAGGTTGAGCTGGACAAGCATTTGAAACAAATGGAGGGGTGAAATGGGCGGATTTTTTTTTTTTTTTTTTTCTTGGCTGATGCTGCATAAGCTTGCTTTCTTGCATCGTGTGCCTCTACTAATGTTAATGTTAATGTTAACTTCTTTCGATAGAATACGTTATTTTTATAAAGCCGCCTGATTGACTGTATTTTCCGTGTACATTTTCTTTGTTCCTTGTGATGATTTCACTTGGTAACAAATATTCTTTGAAAAGTCGACTATATTCAAACATATTTGAGAATGCGTGTTATAAATGTTAAGTCAGTAATATGATCACACATTTAGTATAACATATATGAAAATTTATATATGAAAATACATTTTATCCAGAGGTATGTTTGGATTTTGTGATCAGCTTGTCTATAATATTTGTGATCCACATGAATCGAAGAATGCCATAAAGGTGTTTTTATAAAGGTCCAAAGAGAAGTCCCAGTTTGACGTATAGTGATTAATTACTCATTGATTTATTTAATTAGTAAATTTATTTTCCAGCAACATGCTTCTTTATTTACATTTTTTTGACTTCGTTCAATTTTTCGTAACCATTCCTTGATTTCTGTCAAGAGAAATCAAGGAATAGTTACGAAAAGAAAAAGGAAGGTTAAAAAAAAAAAAAAAAAAAAGAACCTATAAGCCTAGATTTGATCAATTATACCCGAAGTAACAAAACCGGACCCCAAACTTTTCTTTCATCAATTGGCAAAGTCATTTACGCAAACACATCAATTATCTAATTTCGCATTTAAAAATTAATTCGTTAAATTCTGGTTGAAATCATAAACTCGATTCCTAGTTGGGACTTTTCGAATGATATATAATTTATCTTTAATAATATGAGCACAAATTCTGAAGAACTGGCTGTAATTAATACAGTACAGTATATGCTATGGTGGGGATTACATCTCTGTTTTATCACTCAGATACCAAAAAGACCTAATGTCTTCGAAGGGCTTGAATTTCTCGTATTGTAAAACGACAAGATACCTAGTGTTGCCCTATTAATGAATAAAGCTTCTTCAACAAAAAAGTATAAAGTTGCTTATTAGGGTATGGTACCCCCGCATACGGCTGTTTCGATGATTATTAGGAATCTCATTGATAGGAAGCTAGGCACTTCAAGTCCAGCACCAACCCAGTAGTGATTACTGGTAGCTCAATAATTGGTAGGCAACTCGTCGTGGTTGACTTTACATGGTTGAGAGGTCAAAACCTTTCTAAGACTTTACGGTCTCGTTCGTACCTCGGCAATAAAACAGAAATGTAATCCAACCAAAGTAAATACTGTAATGCTTTATCTTTGTAGAGGAGCTTTTCGCTCATATCCATGTGCATTTTTGTCTGTAGAAGTGTGTATTCACAGCTGTATGCATGTTGTGCGGGCTGAAAACCCCAGAATAATTCACGGGCAGAAGCCCATACTTTGTAATGCTTTATCTTTGTAAAACTTGAGGACATTTTTGGTGAACACCAGGGAGCATTAGGGTCAGCAACTAGCTTGGTGCAACGTTTAAATATTGATCCTCAAAATCATTTTTTATTTTTTCACCATTGGTTCTCTCCCTCCCGAGCTTAGTAACCCTGGTGCCGCTGCGCCACTCGTACTATAGGATGATACGCCAGAATTTTACTTTTACCATATGTTTGTCGTATTTTATGCAATCACTGTAAATTTTTTATAAATACAGAGTACAGAGAAGGGCAACAAGATTAGTGAATGGAACAAAGGGGTGCTCTTACGAAGAAAGGCTTAAGTTTTGCAAATTACAGTGTCTGGAGACTAGACACCAGCGAGGTGATCTGATAAGAGGTGTATAAAGCCTTGAATAGTTTGAGCATGCTCAATGCTGATGGGATTCTTCCTCTTGCTCAGAATAATCACCTGAGAGGGCATAAATTCAAATTGAGGAAAGACAGATGTAGGATAGACGTGAGGAAATTTGCCTTTAGCCAGCGGGTGGTTGGTTGGTGGAACAGACTTCCATCCCTTGTCGTGGAAGTTGATATCCTAAATAAGTTTAAGGCCCAGCTGGACAGGTATTTCTAACGAACAGAGGGGTGAAGTGGAAGTGGTTATTTTTTATTTATTATTTATTTATTTTTTTATTTTTTGGCTGATGCTGCATAAGCTTGCTTTCTTGGATCAAATGCCTCTACTAATGCTAATGCTAAATACCTTTAATACGATAAAACACCAAATACAATTTATAACTTAATTACAAATAAATGAATAAATAAATCAATACAATCCTCATTAGTCGCATTAGTTTTTGATGCAATTAGATTGCATCAAAAACTCATTAAGGATTGAGGATTAATAATAATAAGAAAGCAGTGACGGTATGGGGGTTTTTTGATGGGAGCGACTAAAACAGTGTTCCCTAGAATCATTGAGATATCATCATCATGTAGCAGTAAAAAAAATATAATAAATAAAAAATAAAATAAAAAAACATTATTTTTACCATAAGCCCTACCTGGGATTATTTTTATTCAGTGAAAGGAATTATGAGAGTCTCCGCTTTTAATTAAGTACTTACTATTTACTAGAGAAACTCAATAGGAGGTTCTAGGTCACTGATCAGCGTTTTCCCCTCTCCTTTCTCTTACTGCATATACCTTTCACCCACATAATTCGTGAGCATTGCGTTTCGTAGACCTACAGTTTGTTGATGAGAACGGATGGAATTGCAGCATGAATGCATTGCGTAATAGTTAGTGAATGATCTCGACTCGCCTGTCTAAATTCTCTCTACTGTAGTATAACCTTGCATTGGCGTCACTGAATAACACCCATTTAAGATTTTATAAGATTATGGTATATAATGCTAATAAAGACATTCATCCAGGGCTCAGAATGGATCGGAGCGCTCTGGAACGCCGTTCGGGTTTCCTATACATCGCAAATGTGATATACTCGCTCGATTAAAAAGTAAAAAAAAAAAAGGATGTTTAATGAACAATCATCCCTTTAAAATTTTCAATTAAAATTTTCAGCGGAATAATTGTTCATAAAATTTTCTATTAACTTTTTTCATTTCGATCCCTGCATTGTTCTCAGTTATCTATTAAGGTTCAATCGAATCGATAAAACATGTATATAGAAAACAGCTCATATAAATGATATCCCTCTTTATAATACTGATCTAATTTTTATAATTAAAAATCGATAATTTAATTTCTTTCATTTATTTTCCATTTTGTAATTATTACGCATCTTAGTATAACAACCTGTCATACCTCAAATACAATGGCTTAGTCCGCGTGGGTTGCTATAGCTCTTACTTCTCACCGTCGCTAGCAGACGAATCGAGTGAGAGTAAGTATGCCTGTGTTGTATTTGAGTTATTTCCTGGCAATGGTGCGAAACTTGTGCTATGCTAGAGATGGATAGAGGAATTTTTTGTAAAGCTAAACATTGAGATGCTAAAAGTGCATTTTTTACCAGTATACATTTTCAGTTGTCTGTGCGCATGAGTTTTATGTAGCCAAGCGTTTTGTAGAGTGTAGACTCTATAATTCAGCCAGGTGTCTGGCTGGTGCTTGAGACGCACACAGTCTAAGAACACTAGCGAAAAGCTGCTTGCGGCGCCGACCACAGTCTGGAGCAATTGTACCCTCAGGTGATTACAAAGCGAGTATGTAAGTAGCGTTTTGTTCCTGCCTCTTTAGAAACACGTCTCTGTTCGCACACACGTGCTTATGCTTTGAGAGCATTAATCACTTTTGTCATTATTAACTCGGAACAATTTGGAGGATTATTCGTCTAACTTTCTTCTTGTATTATCATTAGTTTCACCAATTAGTGTATCTTAAAATGAGCTACTGAATGCATGTAATTGTTAAAATTATAAAACTTCCTAAAGTTTTGCATATATATAAATATATATACATGTAGGTATACAGTAGAACTGTCAGCCGTAATTAAAAATTGCTGTTGTAGTTCTCCATAACACAGAAATTACTGTGCAAATACAGCATGTTTAGATTAACAAATGGAACGTAAAATACACAAAACTCAAATTAACAAATTGAGACATCCGTATAACAATCAGAACTGCTGCAGTTTCGTTGTTCTGTTTTCTTATATCCTTCCCCCCCCCCCTCTGATTTGGGATATATGGCCGAAATGACAAATAGTTTTAACTATGGAATTAGACTGGGGAGAAATTCTAGGCCCTGGAAAAACATCATGCGCTCTTCCTATATTCCAGCACAAAATAAGTTTAGATAAAAACTCGTACTGAATATAAATCTATCTCGCCTCCCCAAACACTCACTTAAGATTCGTGACCATGACCCCATGATGCTTTTTTTTTTTTTTTTTTTTATTCGTGTTCCGTAGTCTGGCCTTATTACGCTTTATTGTAGTTACTAAAAGCATCCGGTATTTTCATCGCTGTTTTATAAGGCATAGTTAATGCTTTATAAAAACGACACTTAATTAGTAATCTTTGCAGAGGATTTAAAGCTCTTCTTAAACGATTATTTGTAACTTGGAATACCATTAGTTTGGTATGATTAAAACTAGGTTTTCAGAAATTTTGTATTTCCCTCTTTCAAAAATTGGACGAGAGTATGATTCCTAATGTGTGTGTGTGTTTTTTGTTGATATTTTTCTCGAAACATTAATACAGTAATTAAATTTGCCATAAGATCGAGTGTGGAATTAAATATGAAAAAATAGTGACAATGCAATTACACATGCGCACAGGTGAATAATAAAGCTGAATAACCCACTGCTTAGGTAGAATTTCCATTCGAAGCAATTCGTGCAAGCTTTTAAGCACAATAGCCAAATTTTGCCTAATATTACTATAGCTAATAAATTGCTTATATTTTGCTTAACAAGTAGAAGATAAGACTTTTCAAACCAGCTTTCTGATATATGATGCTCTTACAGCAGTATTTTACTTAAACATAAATCGGGTTTTTTTCCTCACTTTATATATATATATATATATATATATATATATTACAAAGACTACATAAAAAATAAAATTAATAAATTCTGTACTTATACTCCGGGATGGCCACATAAGAATATTATTATGTTTTCGTGGTTTTGAAACAAGAAACCTTAATTCTAGACATGTATGCCGTTTATTTTGTATTTTTGCACCGAGGCAGCTATTACCATGAGGCGTCAGTGTTATGTCTATAAGTTGCATTTTCAATGGTCTATTTGCTTGCCTGCCGACTGAAAACACATGAGCTTCAGAGAAAAAGAAAAACATAACCCACTGATCACTTAGCTATAGCCTTAGTGAAGCTCAAATCTTTATTCCCTTAAAAAAAAAAAAATCATTTTCACAATTTTCATTTTGAAAATATTCATTTTCTTGTGTGATTTCACATAATAACATTTTACAGAAAAACCTATAAAATTCTCTACCAGTGTTGGCACTGTAAATCCGTGCTAAACAAATTACCAAAATCACTGATAATTGCTACTTTAAATTAACAGCATAATTGGGATAAAACGCGATAATCGGTCAATTTGTTTTTCAAAAATTTTCCCGTGGGATTATTGCAACACATAATTTCATCAGACTTTCCTTTTTGGATTAATTGCTTGTCGTAAGCTAATAGAGTAATATTTCCTGCAGGTTACCTTCAAAAATGGAGTAGCTCGCGTTCTGTGGCCACCCTGGACCTTTCCATACGTGGATTTGACACAAAGACTGTGTACATATTCCTGGGAACCCCTCGAAATCACTGCCTTGGTAACGAAGTTGTCATACAGGAAGCCCAACCCGACTCTTTAGGAAGCGTAGATAGCCATAAGAAACGGATGAATTAACTCAAAATAGATTGTTACACTTCGGTGCCCGCTGTCTTTTCACCGAACACTGGACAAGCGATTCTACCGCGTGATAAGGCATTTATGATACATTTAGAATGAATGTAAAAGGTGGTGTTCAATTACATGGATTTTCTAATGCCCAGATAATGATTTTTTTTTCGTTTGCATAGCAAGAAGTGGACTTCAAAAACTATGTGGTCCCCTACTCAACGGCTAAAAAGCTGTAACGAATTCCTGGATTCGGCTATTTAGATTTCAGTAACTGGTTGATGAGGTGTTTAAATCAATACATTGGATTTTTTTTCATTGTTTTAATCAGTGGCGTAACTAGAGAATATTGGCCCTATATTCATAATCGTAGGGCAAATCGGGGGCTCTCCTTGTGATAATGACAAATTTTAGACTATGACAATTGTGGACTATAACAATTTTTTATATGGAACACTAGGAGAGCTTTAAAAGTAAAAATTCATAAATTATTTATATTAGGCAGAAAAAAAAATCTTAAAAAGCACTTTACTTAGGTATTTGTATATTTGTATTACATTTGTATATAATAATCAACTACTGTAATATTTAGATATTACGAGGAAAGGTACTTGATAATAGGGGGGGGGGTGATTTATCCTGAACGAAGAGGATTTCCCCCCTTCTAGATTAATACTGAGACAATGATGAATTAGCCGACCGGGCTAGCCAGGTGGGTAAAGTGCCTGCCTGGCAACCCAAAGGTCGCGGGTTCGAATCCCGCCTCGGGCTGGGATCAAAGTACTGCAAAAACCTTGGGAGGTGCACTATGGCCACAGAAGCCGATGCGCCAACAACTACGAAAAAAAAAAAAAAAAACAATGATGAATTAGGATCTCCTAAAAAATAATCGACACCCTCGAGTAAGACTGAAAATTAAGATTCCCTAGTAAAGTATTAATATCAATCTCTACAACGAATATACCCACGCCAGCTAGGGCTACTTCCATTTTCTCTTTCTTGTAGGAAAAGAAAATCTGTCCTATTTAGGCTGAATTGTAGTAGTAGTAAAGGAGGCATGTGCTGCAAGAAAGAAAGTGTATGAGATTATGTAGCATCAGCCAAATTTCACACATCCAATCCCTCTAAAAGTTTGTCCAGTTCATCCTTGAATTTATTTAAGCTATCAGCTTCCACAACGACAGATGGAAGTTTGTTCAAGCAATTAACCACCCGCTGGCCAAAGGCAAATTTCCGCACGTCTATTATACAACTGTCTTTCCTCAATTTGAATTTATGCTCCTGCAGGTTCGTAATCTGAGCAAGTGGAAGAATCCAATCACAATTGAGCTTGTTCAACCCATTCAAGGCCTCAAGAACTCAGTCTGATCAGCTCGCAGGTGCCTAGACTCCAGACGCTACAATTTGCTGAACTTAAACCTTTCTTGGTAAGAGGACCGATTCCTTCCCCTCACCAAACTTCTTGCCCCTTCTCGCTCAAGTAACTCTACTGAGCTGTACTCGCTCAAGTAATCAAGTAACTCTACATTCTACCTAAAATGAGGCCTCCAGACCTGTACTCAAGGCGTGGCCTGACCATTGCCTTATACAAAGGGATAATCACCTCCTTTTCCCTACTAGCAAAATTCCTGTATATCATTGACAATACCCCATGACCTGCTCTTGCAGCCTGTCTGCATTGCTCAGAAAACTTCATATTTGACTGCACAAGATCAGATCTTTTTCATTTCTCCCAGATCTTTTTCATTTTCTGCCACCCTAAGTGTAGTACCACACAGTTGGCACGTTCCTCTCGGGTTAGTTCTACCCATATACAGTACTTTGCATTCGTTAATGTTAAACTTCAGTTGCCACTTCTCAGCTCATCTGCCCAACTTTTCTAGATCCTGTTGCAATAGCACACTGCCATTACTGTCATTAACAACCATGCTAATCTTTTTATCATCTCCATACTTGGACATTAAGCCTGACATACCTTCATCAATATCATTGATAAATACTGTATACAAAACAACAGTGGGCCCAACACCGCACCCTTGGGGACTCCACTAATAACATTAATCCACGAAGAGCAACGTCCATTGATTACCACTCCTTGTCTTCTGAAAGAGAAGACAGAGGCTTTCAGAAGTTTCTGTTTATTCTGAAACATTTTTAACAAGGAAAATAAAAATTACTAATGTCGGAACAGTGATCCTTTCTGACATTTCGCTAACGAATGCAATCTTCTACCTTAGAAAGCTGCAGGTGATGACAGAAGGATTTCTGTCTTCTAATTTCTTCACTAATGCCGATGTTTCCCAAGGTTCAGTTCTTTGTCCTACTCTTTTCCTTCTTCCGGTCTCAGGCGAGGGTAGCATATCTTTTTTTTTTTCTTTTTGTCCAGAAATTGGGGATTTTCTTAAAGCAAACAACAAATCGGCCACAGATCACACGTAATATACAGACATATTAAATAAATAAATATACGGCGCAATATGGCCTAGTTGCTGATGTGCCCAAACCTTACAACAGCTGACCAACTTACGTTTCGTAAGTTGTTTTTAAATTAAATTCAGACTAAAATAAAGACTAGAGTAGCAAAGCAAAGAACTCAAAAGTAGCGGGAATGCTTTGGTTTGAGGCAGCACTTCCAAGGGCAGTTCTACGAATCAGGTTATGTGATGTGTGTTTCTTGTGCCCTCGTTGTGAAGCTTCCTTTAGCAGGATATGATACAGCAATAGGGGATGGCTCTCGTGGTAGTACTCTTAGTAGATTCACCGTCCTCCCCACACTGGGTGGAAAAAACTGAAGTTTGAGTTCCGTCGATGAGCGAGGAATTTTTATGGGCCTTTTTCACAATGTGGTTGAGTTAGTCGATCTAAGGCGAGGATAAAATGGTTTTTTCTCTCCGAAAGTATATATTTATTTTTTTTTGTCGAGCACCAAATGGTGCTAGACAAAAAAAAAAAAAAAATGACATTCACAGGTACCCATGAACTGGAGCTGTGCAAATGTGACCCCAATTCACAAAGGAGGATCAAAGGGCGACACAAGTAATTATAGACCTGTTAGTTTAACTTCTGTTCCAGAGAAATTAATAGAGGATCATCTAGACAAGACTTCAGTTATAGCTCGGACACAGCATGGTTTTGTTCAGGGGAAGTCTTGTCTGGCCAGTTTGACTGGATACTCTGATGTGGTCACAAAGCAACTGGATGTAGGGAATATATCATATTCCCTGCATCCAGGGAATGATATATATTTGGATCTTAGAAAAGCTTTTGATACTGTTGCAAATGGAAGACTGCTGCACAAATTGGAGCAGTGCGGCATTGGAGACAAATTGCTGCTATGGATAAAGGGATGGTTGAGAGGGAGAAGACAGAGTAGTAATCAATGGACACTGCTCTTCGTGGACTAATGTTATTAGTGGAATCCCCCAGGGTTCAGTGTTGGGTCCATTGTTGTTTTCTGTATTTATAAATAATAATGATGATGGTATATCAAGCTTAATGTCCAAGTTTGCAGACGATACGAAGGTCGGCAGGGTTGTTAATGACAGTATGCTGCTGCAACAGGATCTAGAAAAGTTGAGCAGATGGGCTGAGAGTTGGCAAGTTTAACATTGACAAATGTAAAGTACTACATATGGGAAGCAGTAACCCCAGAGTAATGTATCAACTGTGTGTGTGGTACTACACTAACAGTGGTATAGAATGAAAAGCACCTGGGAGTAATTGCAGGCAGATATGAAAAGCAGTGCAGACGGTCTGCAAGAGTAGCTCATGGTGTCTTGTCAATGATATACAGGAATTTTTCTAGTAGGGATAAGGAGGTGATTATCCTCTTGTATAAGGCAATGGTCAGGCCACACCTTGAGTACTGTACAGGTCTGGAGGCCTCATTTAAAGAAGGATGTAGAGCTGCGGGAACGAGTACAGAGAAGGGCAACAAGATTAGAGAATGGAACAAAGGGTTGCTCTTACGAAGAAAGGCTTAAGTTTTGTAGATTACAGTGTTTGGAGACTAGGCACCGGCGAGGTGATCTGATTGAGGTGTATAAAGCCTTGAATGGTTTGAGCATGCTCAGTGCTGATGGGATTCTTCCTCTTGCTCAGAATAATCACCTGAGAGGGCATAAATTCAAATTGAGGAAAGACAGTTGTAGGACAGATGTGCGGAAGTTTGCCTTTAGCTAGCGGGTAGTTGATTGGTGAAGCAGACTTCCATCTTTTGTTGTGGAAGTTGATAGCCTAAATAAATTTAAGGCTGAGCTGCATAAGCTTGCTTTCTTGCATCGTATGCTTATGCTAATGCTAAATGCAATTTACAGACTTATTACCTACGTCGCAATGTGGCCTAAGCAGCTGATACACCTAAAACCCTACAACAACCAATCAACAATAGTAGGTCTGAGTGTTCGTTGCAAAGACCATAGGAGTTTAGCGCCATTTCGGATTCTGACGGGATTATGAGGACTTCAAGAATAGGATGAAGCCCAGAAGAACTAAAAGAGAGGGACCCATCAAGCACTCTACTGCCCGTCCCAATGCTTGAACTCATGTCCCAGCATCAGACAACACAACAACAACATCCTCTGCAGTAGTGGTCCTTGGTCCCACAAGAATTAGCTACAGTTGGCGACTCGATTGTCAGGGAAACTGAAAAAAATTGTGCAAAAAAGGACAGTTGGAACAGCATCAAGGCATGTCTGCTAGGGGCCAATGTTGATGTAGAATAGCTATCATCTTTTAAGGACATAAAAGGTGATATGGTAATACACGTTGGTATTAACAATATTAAGAACAGGAGAGCTGAGGAATTCATTAACAAGTATAGAACAATGCTGATAAAAAGTCGCGAGTTAGGGTTGAAACTGAAAGTGTCTGCAATCCTGCCCAGACAGATAGGAGGGAGGGAGTGCATTATGAGAGCCTAATCAATCATTTTAGCCCTGGAGAGAGAGTGGAGAGCATGGTATAGAATATTTCCCAGCATGATCTGTGCCCTTAACAGGAGAGACTGTTTATATAGGGATGGGATACAATTAAATAGAAGTGCGAGAATATTTGTTGATTCTATTGAGGCACTGTTAGGTGGGTCGGAAAACTGCCAGCCTGGGGGAATATACAGGCTGATAGATTAACAGTAACCGTAGGCCTAATAGGAGTATGTTATTGGCCCAATGGCTGTGATGAGTATAATGAAAAACTGTACAAACACAGTGGGCCAGTAAACCAGATTTCTTGTAATAGGATACTTACTTAAAGAAGTTGTGCAAGGTTTAGGCCTAAATGGATGTCAAATGAACTGATGAGGCATATGGCAGAGAAGAAACATGCATGGGATACATACAAATTAACACATGACACAGAAGCCTATGATAGATACAAGTTAATCTGTAACCAAGTTACAAAGGAGGTTAGGCAGGCGAAGGCAGAGTACGAGAAATCTTTGGCAAGGGATGCAAAGAAAAACAGCAAAGAGTTCTTTACTTATGTAAACTCTAGAAGGAAGGGGATGAATCAGATTGGTCCACTTGATATCGATGGGTCAACTGTTGATGATCCTGCTCAGGTAGCTAACAAACTAAATGAATATTTTGCATCGACATTCACACATGAGGAGTTATTTAGCGAGGGGAAAGCCAGAGGTGTATTCAACTCTAGCAGTAAGCTAGAGAATCTTGTAATAACTGAGAGTAAAGTGGAGGAGAAATTGTTGAAGATAAACATAAGAAAGGCACCCGGGGTGGATGGGATCTATCCAGTTATATTAAAGGAGGCAGCAGAGGAAGTAAGCAAACCCTTAGCCATAATTATGAGAGCTTCCTTGGACTCAGGGGAGGTACCCACAGACTGGAGATGTGCAAATGTAACCCCAATTCACAAAGGAGGATCAAAGGCTGACACAAGTAATTATAGACCTGTGAGTTTAACTTCTGTTCCAGGAAAATTAATGGAGGCACTAGTTAAAGAAGCACTGCAGGATCATTTAGACAAGACTTCAGTTATAGCTCGGACACAGCATGGTTTTGTTAAGGGGAAGTCTTGGCTGACCAATTTGATTGGATACTATGATGCAGTCACAGAATAACTTATACTGTTGAACATAGAAGACTGCTGCACAAATTGGAGCAGTGTGACATTGGAGGCAAATTGCTGCTGTGGATAAAGGGGTGGCTGAGGGAGAGAAGACAGAGAGTGGTAATCAATGGACACTGCTCGTCGTGGACTAATGTTATTAGTGGAGTCCCTCAGGGCTCAGTGTTGGGTCCATTATTGTTTTCTGTATTCATAAATGATATTTATGATGGTATATCAAGCTTAATGTCGAAGTTTGCAGACGATACAAAGGTAGGCAGGGTTGTCAAGGACACTACTGACACTATGCTGCTGCAACAGGATCTGGAAAGGTTGAGCAGATGGGCTGAGAGGTGGCAAATGAAGTTTAACATTACATTTGTCAAAGTACTACACATGGGAAACAGCAACCCCAGAGCAACGTATCAACTCTGTGGTACTACACTGACATAGTGTGTGCATAGTATTAGGGTCAGGTGCCACCTGTGGTTTCCCACAACTGCGCCATATGTTCGCTGTGAAGGAATACAGTACTACTGTAAATGCCAGAAAAGTGTTGTGTGTTGTATATGACATGTTGTGTTAGGTTCTGTTGTGTGTCCTGGCGTTTGGCCGCAGTGCCCCCTAGTGGGACTCCACGTTGCCCGCACACACCACTAGGAGGTAGCCAGTCTGCCCATTATTCTCTAGCTTGTCTCCGCCAGGGTCGCCAGAGCTTCCTGGACGGAGACAAAAAAAAAAAAAAAAAAAGGTAGAGTCGGGGAAGTACAGAGTGTACGTAAGAAAGGAGGGTATAGCTAGAAATATGAAGGATGTAGGCGAAGGTATCCTCCAGCTTATCAATGGAGCAATAAGCGCCATCAGTTGAAAGGGGAACCCGGGAAGGACGATAAATAAGACACAGCAAGAGAGCCGTGTGCAAGTTGCCACTGACAATGACAGTGGTAGAGAATGAAAGGGACCTGGGGGTGGTTGTGCAGGCAGATATGAAGTTCTCTGAGCAGTGCAGACGGGCTGCAAGAGTAGCTGATGGTGTATTGTCAATGATATATAGGAATTTTTCTAGCAGGGATAAGGAGGTGATTATTCCCTTGTATAAGGCAATGGTCAGGCCACACCTAGAGTACTGTATACAGGCCTGGAGGCCTCATTTCAAGAAGGATGTAGAGCTGCTGGAACGAGTACAGAGAAGGGCAACAAGATTAGTGAATGGAACAAAGGGGTGCTCTTACGAAGAAAGGCTTAAGTTTTGCAAATTACAGTGTCTGGAGACCAGGCACCAGCGAGGTGATCTGATAGAGGTGTATAAAGCTTTGGTTTGAGCATGCTCAACGCTGATGGGATTCTTCCTCTCGCTCAGAATAATCACCTGAGAGGGCATAAATTCAAATTGAGGAAAGACAGATGTAGGATAGACGTGCGGAAATTTGCCTTTAGCCAGCGGGTGGTCGGTTGGTGGAACAGACTTCCATCCCTTGTCGTGGAAGTTGATAGCCTAAATAAGTTTAAGGCTCAGCTGGACAGGTATTTTGAACGAACAGAGGGGTGAAGTGGAAGTGGTTTTTTTTTTTTTTTTGGCTGATGCTGCATAAGCTTGCTTTCTTGCATCAAATGCCTCTACTAATGCTAAAGTTGGGTGGACCTTGTGGTTTGGTCACTTATTTCTTCACTCACACATAGCAAGACTTTTGTGGATTTATTGGATGATTATTTCATACACCAGCATGTTAGAAAGGCAACAAGAGAAGGCAATAATCTTCATGTGATTATCAGCGGTGACCCTTTCATGCATTAAGAATCGGTAAAAAAAAAACAAACCACTAAGTGGCAGTGATCACAGTGTATTGATGTGGGATTTAAATAAAGACATAACTACGTAAAAGGAATGGGATTTTGCTTTTGTAAAGGTAATTCTATGCAATGGGAGAAACTGATGAAGTTATCAACAGCAAATTCTAAATGGAAAGCAGTCGGAGATGCAATCAGAACTACTAGCTTTTATGCCAACTAAGAAATACTGTTCAATGCTTATACCTAAATAGATGTCAGATGAATTAATTGAGACTTGCGGCAGAGAAGAAAAATGCGTGGGATGCATATAAATTAGCAGGTACAGATGCCTACAGTAGACATAAATTTGTCTGCATTTAAGTTACAAAGGAGGTTAGGTAAGCTGAGGCATATTACAAAAAAAAAAAAAAAAGTTTCTGATAAAGAATGCAGAGAAAGAGCAACGAAGATGTAAGCACCACCAGACAAGATTAATCATATTAGTCTGTTAGATATGAATGGTTTAACAGTTGATGATTCTGTTCAGGTTGCTGATAAACTGAATTAGGTATTTTGCATTTACATGAACATGAAGAATTCTTTAGCGAAGGGGATGCCAGAAATTTATCCAACTTTAATAGGAAGCTGAATGATTTTGTCACTGAGGGAGAGGAATTGTTGAAGGTAAACGTGTTAAAAAAAAAAAAAAAAAAAAAGAGGCATCTGGGGTGGATGGAATGTATCCATTTATATTAAGAGAGATAGAGTATCCTTGGATTCATGGGAAGGTCCTTGATACTGTAGATGTGCGAGCTAGAGGATATCATGCGAAAGACAAGGACAATGATGACCAAGAGCCGCCAACACCACCCGAAGTCAGCAGTGGAGAGACTAACAACATCTCAGAAAGAGGGAGGAAAGGGCCTGAGAGACCTGATAGAGCAACAGAAAGCAGCGATAGTTGACCTGAAGGATTACTTCGAGAACAACACAGCACCACTCCACCAGGCCATAAGGAAGATGGATAAGTGGTATACCCCACTCAGCCTAAGCGAGGAGCCCCTTTCGCCCAGACAGCATAAGAAACGAAGCTAGAAAGATGGGCAAAGAAGACACTCCATGGCAGACACTACAGTGACCTCCATCAAGATCACATCGATAACATTGCTTCCAATGCATGGCTCACGAGCGGGACTCTTCCCCGAGACTGAAGGATTCTTGCTGGCCATCCAAGACCAGGCGATCAACACCAGAAACTATAGAAAATACATCGCAGAGGAGCCCGGAATGTCAGATGACATATGTCGACGATGCCACCTGGCCTCAGAAACGATTCAACACATCACAGGGGGATGCAAAGTGATCGATCACCCAGACTGAATACGCTCGTAGACACGACTACGTAGCCCGGATAATACATCCGGGCTACGTAGAAGCTGGCGAGCAAACACCAGTACCAAAGAAAGTGTACCATACTACAAGTACGAACCCCAGGCAGTATTAGAGACCCCAACCCACAAGCTGCATTGGACTGCGCCATAATAACGGATAAGACAATCGCGCAGAACAGACCGGACATAACCCTTGTGGATAACATAGAAAAGGCTATCTACCTGATTGACATAGCAGTGCCCAACAATAGCAATGTCCAATAAACCCATGAGGAAAAAATTAGGAAGTACAGGAACCTGAGACATGAGGTCAAGGAGATGTGGCATATGCAAGAAGTAACGACCATCTCGGTCATCGTGTGAGAACCACCGGTATGGTGCCAAAGACCATACATAGCAGCCTAGCAACAATAGGGCTCCCAGAGAACACCTACAAGGAACTCCAGAAAGTCGCAATCCTGAACACCTGTAGTATAGGCAGAGAGTTCCTCGACCAACAGTAACACCAGACATTACAACCACCCTGTGTACGAAATAATATAAGAGCAACAATAATAATAACGCTTGGGAGTCAACTTTCATGATGGGTACCTATTTCCTGCATCAGCTGAGTGGGCAGCCGATGCAGGAAATCGGTTTCTATCATGAAATACACGTAGGTTCAGTTACCATCCTAGCCTGTGACTTCATTTAATTCACGGCATTTTCTTTTAGTGAAGTTTGTGAATCAAATACAAAACTGACTTGTTGGGAATACTGTGTGCTTTAAATTTTCCAAGTTCCTTTGCATTACCATAATTTTATCATGATTTTTCATTCTACGATCTGATGCTATTCATTAGAGTGCCAGTGTAAATACAACAGATTTATTATGCAGTAATTTCCAAAGTAATTTCAAAATAAGTATTGATGCCATAAATAAATGATTGTGCATTTTATCCGGTGAGACTATTTTTTCGGAGTTGTTTCTATTGTAGAAACACCTGTAGTAAGATTTGTAGCTTACTCGATTGATAAGTTGGATTGATAGAAGAAGCTAGATAGAAATCCATAATTCACACCCAAAATTGATTAAAATGGCAATGCTGATACGAGTATTTTAACTCTATATCAGTTCAAGATTTCAATTATATTATTTACGGTATTATTTTATTTACGGTATTTTCTTTTTTTCTGGATTCACGTCTTCTGTGAAGTATAACATACAGTATGTAGAGTATTTCTTTTTAGACTTAACGTCATGGTGTATGACTGTATCAGGAATGTGAGCTTTCGCTTATTTCAAGTGCAAGGACCTCCTCCACTGTTGTCTTATCTCCAATCGTCAAAAATTCTTTCTACTCGTATAACGTCCAGGAAAACTTTTTTTTGTTTGTTTTTTTTGGCTGAAAGTGGAGGATGTCTATTTTTTCTCAAATTTCTGAACTAGCTGCACATGAATCTGACGCCAGTAATCCCTTTTTAAAAACTTCATGCAACTTGGATAAAAAAAATCAATTTCTTTTTTCTTAGTCCACATATTTAGCATATTTATATGGATATATACCATATATCTATAGAGAAATGTGTTTTATGCAGACTTATGGGACTTCGCACGGCTTATATATAGGAAGAATTTTTTCACAGCGTAGCAGCCTTAGTTAATAGAAGAAATCTGACGCTTCATAGCCTTAATTGCCAAAGCAATTAAGGTTATGAGGCATCAGTATATTGTGTCTGAAAATGGCGTGTATTCTGTGGTCAGTTTTACGTGTTTGTCGGAAGAAAATCCCGAGGTTTCATGAGATAAAACTATGCAACCACCGCCTGAGACCGACTGACTCAGCCAAGAAACCCATAAAAATTCCTCGCGTTCATTGATGAGATTTGAACCCAGGCCTTTTCCGCCCAGTGTGGAGAGGACGGTTATTATATCCAACTACCGCAAGAGTTTTTGTTAATGTCATTGGGGCCATTCTCGAAATGTGGAAGTTGGGGAGAGGGTTAGGGAGACTGCCTGTTCCGGGGTGAGAGAGGTGGGGGATAGAAATGGCGAGAGTTAGTGACATGGGCGCAATCATACTTGCATCCTCCCTGTAAGTATTTGTATCTGACCTGTAATTGCCTTACGCACACAGAAAGAGACTTTGAAATAGGTGCAATAACTGCCAGCAGTTACATATCTCCTTATTTATTCTAACATTTCAGAGAAAGCTCTTAACCCCTTCTGTGAATCGTTCCAATCTTTTCAGTATGCTATCACTGTAAAGCATCGTGATCTCAATTCGTTATAGTGTGAGCATGGTGATTTGTCAGAACAGCCTTTTCGTTAGTTAGTTCACATTTGTGTCTGGTGATGGCTTTAAACACTAAAAGTGTAATGTTTCATCAGTCCGTGCCATTATCTCGAAATGTATAAAAGCAGTGGGCTTGTTTTTTGCTTTACAATATCTAAGTCTGTATTCTGCACGAGATTGGAAGTGTTCAAGGTCCTTGGTAGACCAAATCACTCGTTATGACTTGTAGATATTGCGTGTATTAAATAGCATGCGATCATATTTTTCCTTATCGTCATTTTTGTCCGTTTGTGTGTGGGGAGGGAAAAATTCTTCCAGGAAGTAACATCTGCCATGCATTGGTGAATATTCACGGTTAAAACCTTGTGTGCGCGGTTAACTTTCTTGCCTTATTTAAGTAATGAATTAAAGAAATTGCAGTAAACACTTAAATTAAAAATTTAGATATTGCTCAAATTGTAAACAATCACAAGCGGACAGTCATATTTGGCAGCGAAATAATATTGAATGTATGTTTTTATTTTAACACGTTTAAATATACTTATATGCAAACATCGTACATCATTTCATCATACATTTCATGGATATTGTAACATTCTGATTCCACTGTTATTAATATATGAGTGTGCTGGAAATTGTAATCTCTTAAAAGAAGAAAAAAAAAAAGGAAAAAAAAAAGACGATTGTAAACTTATCAACCGAAACGGCGTTCCGACTCAGTTCAAATTTAATATATTAAATTTTCAATTTAAACGATAATAACAGCGGCCTTTATTTCTGTGACCCATATACGAATGGCATCACATTACTTTACTGAAGTTTTTAATATGATGCAAGAAGAATTCTTTCCGAAATGAGTAAACCCGTTTTTGTTCATCAGCTACGGAGACTTCCTCAATGAAAACTATTAGCGGTAGAGCAGTTGTTTTTACTGAAGAAGGAAAACATCTATGGTACTAGTTGATACAATAAATAATTTTCTATTTACTTCTAGACGGCCACATATAGACGAGGGGAAAAAAATAATGTCATTTACGAGCTTCCAGACACGGAAACCTACAGCATGTTTTGTGGTGCCGTTTCTCTTCGAACACGCGACCTGAAACACTAATGTACTTACATTCCGCTAAGTTAGGGGTGTGTGTGTGTTAATCCCCCAAGAAACCAAGGTTGTGAGGCATCAATATTCTTCGGTCGGTTTGTTGGACGAAAAATCCGAGTTCCTGGGAGAAAACCATGCTAACCTCGCTTTAGAGTGATTAACTCAGTTACACTCTGGGGAAAGGGAGCCCAAAAACTTCTTTTCGTTATTGATGAGATTCGAACTGGGGAGGGGGGGGAGCAGTGTGATTATTGCGCCATCCCTCTAGGACTTGAATTCTACCTCTGGGATCGAAATTGCATATTCTTTAATCTAGCCCCCAATATCCCCAACTTCGTTATAGGCGATTTCAACATGCCTACGCCTAGACATGATGAGGCCACTGAAGATCTCATATCAGTTATTGGCACATTTGGCTTAGTTCACCAAACTACACCTCCTACCAGGGGAAACCAGATGCTGGATCTATTATTCCACAATCTCCCACACCTTGGTCTGACCACTGAACACCACAGCTTCCCTTCTGATCAATCTCCCATCACGTTTGAGTTCAACGTTACTAAAAACTCAAACGCTGGAGTAACTTTCGGGTATGAGGTGATTACCAAAACAGTATTCTCCATCAAATACTTAAACCCAGCGATCATCCTTGCACGTCCCACAGAAATAAACTGGAAGGATCTACAGCAAGAATCAACAGACATTGCTATATCTAGCCTGGCTAACCAGTTACTTGAAATTGCCTCCCAAGGAGCTTCCAAGCAATTAAAATTCCCTAATAGATCCAATACATGGTTCAATGTTGAAGTTCGAGAAGCATTCAAAAGGAAACAAAAAAGCTTTTAGAATATGGAAAAAGTACCATAACTCAGCTGACTACCAGATGTACAAAAAAGAGCGGGCAACCTTCCTCAAATGTAAACGAAAAGCAATCCGGCAGCTGGTACTCAGTAGAATAAACCACTCCAAACGTATTACATCCAAATGCAACAGATTTCCATATCGATGAGAAGGTATTTCAGGACTTTCTTTGACACTTTCAACGACATGTCATCAGACCCAAAAACCCCAAACCCAAGTGATTTCGTTGTGCACTCCAGACAGCTCCCTTCAACTATAACTCTAACAAAACAACACCTTATAAATACCATCGATAGACTTCCCAATAAATCTACAATTGGTCCTGACGGCTTCCCTCTATTCATGTTTAAAGTGTATAGTGCCTTCATTATGGAGCCCCTTCTTGTAATCTTTAATCGCATATTGAATTCCGGATCAATCCCGACAATGTGGAATCACTACAGGATATGACCCATACCCAAAAGAAGAAACCCTAAGGACTTGAGACTGATCTCAGTGGGCTGCTCTCTGTTAAAAGTGTTTGAGAAAACCATCTTATCAGCACTGATGACCAATGCTTCCCTCATAGATCCAAACATCTGCATACTGTGATTCCCAAAAGATCTATATATACAAACCTACTGAACATCCCTATTTAAAATTCAAACTGCTCTCAACAGCAAATCTCATCTGGACGTCATCTTCCTTGATATTTTATCTGCTTATGATAAGCTCTCAATTCCCGCTCTCATCTACATTCTAGAAAAGTACTTTAGCATTACAGGAAGCCTTCTAAAAACCATCATCCTCACACCAAGACAACTCATCATCAGCTATAAATCCTTCCAACAGGGGTGCATTATAACGAGTGGAGTACCGCAGGGAGGTGTTCTATCCAGTCTACTGTTCGCCTTTGCCCTTAAACCTTTCCTCACAAGGTACACTGATTTCTCATCATATGCAGACGACCTCAAATTATACATAACGTCTAAAGATGCTGAACAAACTCACCTGACTAATCAGCGAGTCTCCGTCCTGATCGACAGCCTTGTAGCCTATCTACTGCAAATAGGTCTAGAGCTAAACGTGTCAAAATCAGCTCAACTTACCTTTACAAAAAAGAGTATCAAAAATGACATCACAGCCTATCACAACGGATTACAGATAAGGAAAGTGAAGTCTCACACCGACCTCGGCATGACTTGGGACCAGGGTCTCACTTTTCAGAACCATTTTTCGACCATGTAATCGAAGACTTTCTCGGCGATGTGGGCAATTCGACAGGAGTTGACGGGATTACTGAACGTCGATGTTGTCGGAGGATACGTCCAGCAGTGCCTACAACCCATCACACTATATGCATCACCGATCTGGTCTGCCCCGACGTCGTACATAAACAGATTCCTGGCAGTCAAGTACTGGGTAATGCGATGGATGAACAGGGTCACGGGCAATGCATTCACCATCTCCAGGGCTGTTCTATATACCAACTTAAATATCACTCCCTGGAGAGTTCACATTGCATCCAGGAATATTCTTCTTCTTTCCCAGATGCTTACCGGTGTGATTGACGCCCCCAGTCTTCGAGGACTTATCTCTACTCCATGTGCTGGACGCAGTAATGGCAACCCCTACCTACCGTTGCACTCTATACTGTGCAACCTGTGCTGTCTGAAGTATTTCTTCCCAAACAACGCAGTCAACCTTTTCAATTCATTGGTAATAGACCCTGTGAAATACTCCAAAAGCAAACAGTACAGAACGAAGAGCCTCTCTGAAGCACATGGCTTACTTCAACTATAATCTTGTCAATAATTGAATTTTGTAAACAATATTGTAAATATACGCACTTGCGTAAATATTATACATAATTGTAATCGTGAATTTTTGTACACCCTTCTTATATTGTAAATAATTGCAGTTCTTGCATTTTTGTAAACCCTTCTAGCCGGTTGGCTGTGTATAAATGGTGAAAGCAAACACTTGCTACTTGCTAAATAAACGGATTTAATAACAATAATAATTTCACTGGATAACATCATAGCCGAAGTAACAGATAACCAATGGCGCTAGCGTTTGTGGTGCCTGAAGCAAAACCTTGTCAAGGCGCCTAATTCATATCGTATCTTAACATGCAGTCAAAAGGCAACTCTCGGTTTACGAACATTCGCTATAACGAACGTCACAATCATTCAAAATTTCTTAAATAAATAAATTTTCTGTTTTTACTCCGGGACGACCAAACGGTCAGAGGAGTTTACAAGATACACAGAATACAAGAAACAGCACCGTATTCAGCAGTCACGGGCTTGAACCCCGGTCATTTAAAGTCGCCAATAGATAGAGTTCCTTATAAAACGAAATGCCAAACGTATAGTGAACATAATTGTAAGATTTAAATAAATAAACTTTTAAAAAATGTATTTATTACAATAATTATCAGGAAATTGTTGAAATGGGCAATAAAATGGACCTCGACCTTGATGTGACTGTCATGAGAGAGCTTTTGGATTCTCATTTTGAGGAATTAACAACCGATGGAATAATTGAAATAGAGAAATTTTAAATTCTGTAGTAACAGAAGAACCTGATATTCCACAGCCTCTCAGAACATTTACAAGGCAGAAAATGGCTGCAGCTTTTAAATCAATTTCTGAGGGATTGGCAATCATTGAAGAAGAATAAGCAAATATGGAAAGAATTGCAAAAGTGAAAAGAGGAGTTTGACTATCTAGCATGCTACAGTGAGATTTTTGAAGAAGAAGAAGAAGAAAAAAAAAAAAGAATCTAACTGTGCAATTTTCTATAAAAACATATCTTAAAAAAGTGGAAAACCCAGCTGTTTCTTCATTATCAGGCTCCCTTCCATCTACCTCATCTGCACTTATGTGGAAAATATTGAACTCTGATGAAGATATTGGCGAATAAAAGTTGAATACATATGTATGTACAGTACATATATTATGTTAGTACTTGTTTTCTTTATTTCTATTCTGTAACTCTTTGTTTTTAATAAAAATTAACAAGTATGATAACTTGTTTTTTCATTCTTTTTTATTTTATTTTACGTTTCGTATCGTATACGATAAACCATAATGCATACATACATTATAATAAAACATATTGTATAGACCACTCGATGGCAGCTAATTTATACGATACATATCGTAAAAGTTCAGGAATGCAAGATACACTTACCGAACAAAACGTATAACGAACAACGTCTTGGAACGGAACTTGTTCGTAAACCGAGAGTTGCCTGTACTGTATATGCAGTAGCGTATCTAGCAGCGCCTATTTTAGGCGGCGCCTGTGACAAGTGAGCACTGCCTTGCGTATAACGACATAGTGAGTACCAGGAGAGAGAAAAAAAAAAAGTGGGCAGACTTCTAGTGGTGAGTGCACTGAAACATTTGCAGCAAAAAATATCGAAGTGATTAATATTATCAGATATACTGATTTTTCATCAAAATATCCTCAATGAGATTTTATTACTGGCTTACACAGACTTGGCATTCTGGCGATTATTTTTATAATAGTGTCTTGACTAACATTATTCCAAACGATCTACAAAAATTTCCCATACATTTTGTGAAGATAGGCAGACTTCATGGACTTGACGGTCCAGATTACCCATAAAAGCTTGATTGGGTTTAAGTCAGGCGATTAAGGTGGCCACACCATAATTTTCAATACCTCCTCCCTCCTGCTGTTTAGTTGCTAGAGAGTCCCTGTATAGCTTAGAGCTGTGCTTCGGGTCATTGTCTTTTTGTAATATAAAACTTCTTCCACAAAGTCGAAGTCCAGAGGATATTGCATTATGTTGAATAATGTTTTTATAGCCTTCTTTTCTTAAAATTCCTTCAATTCTGACGATATCACCGCTCCAAAAAAAAAAAAAAAAACAGAAGCAACCCTAGATCACGATGGAACAACTTCCGTGCTTGACTATAGGCACAAAACAAAGTTGCACCAGTTTTTCTTCAGTTGATCATCTTACATAAACTCTACGCTTGGATCCAAAAATTTCAAATTTGGATTAATCTGTCCACAGTACGTTTTCCACTCTTCAATTGTCTAATGTTGATGGCTCTCAGCCCAAGCCAACCGTTTTTTTCGATTTTCCGATTTCAATAAGGATTTTCGAACCGCTACACGAAATTTTATAGTGGATGTAGACATGGGAATTTTATCTGTTCCTAATGAACTCATCTCAGATTTCAAGTGCAGTAAGTCGTCGAATGCATTTAGAAATCAGTATTATGGTCTTATCTTGTGCTTCTGTTGTTACGCGCGGTCGTCTTGATCGTGGTTTGTCCTTTAAACTGTTAGTCTCCTTGAATCGTCGAATGGTAGTTCGTACTCCTTTAAATGAAACACCTAGTTTTTTGCCAACACTTCTCATAAAGAATAACTTTCTTTATACAGAGTTTACAATAGCACTTCTTTTTTTCTGGCCATGTTTAACACGAAACACACAAAGCTTACACCAAACCCTCTTTCTGAATGACAGGTGTTCGATTTTATTATGATCTTTATTTTCTCCTAAGAGACACCCGCTTACGGCTGTTGACCAGGGGGGGGGGTGCACATTCAGATATTCAAATATAAGTTATACATATAATGTTCTTTGTGACAGTTATGTGGATCCACGGCGTGACATCCAAGTATTGGGGTTCCTGATACCTACCAGCTCCTGTTTGGAGGTCCATAGTGCTGCATAAGTTTTATTAGTATTAGTATTAGTATTAGTAACGGCCGTATGGTGCAAGAAAGCCTATGGCTTATGCTGCACCAGCCAAAAAAAAAAAAAAAAATCCGAACAAAACAATGATAAAAACAAAAATTAAATAAATAAATAATAATAATTAATAAATAAATAAAAATAATAAAATGAAATTAAAAATTAAATAAAAAGGAAATTAATCCTATCATCCTATGCGCTTCCCTTACCCTAAAGTACTATCCAGATGACCTTTGAATTTCCCCAAACTGTCGGCCTCTACCACCCATGAAGGCAACTTATTCCAGTAATTTATAACTCGCTGGCTAAAATAAAACTTCCTGCAGTCCAATCTAAACATTTCCCCGCGTAACTTGAATTTATGTCCCCTAGTTCTAGCATCATTTATAATCTTGAAAATTTTGTCCTCATTCATTTTACTGATGCCTCTCAGAGCCTTAAACACCTCAATCAAATCTCCTCTAAGGTGTCTAGTTTCCAAACTCTGCAACCCACATATTCGAAGTCTTTCTTCATAAGGACGCCCTTTTGCCGATCTCACCAGGCGAGTTACCCTTCTTTGCACCCTTTCAAGAAGCTCGATGTCTTTCTTTAGGTGCGGTCTCCATACTTGAACACAGTATTCCAAGTGTGGTCTAACATAGGCCTTATATAATGGGATTATCACGTCCCTATCTCTACTTGCAAAAGTTCGATAGATCATCGATAGGACACCATGGGCCTTCCTTGCAACCTGTTTACAATGCTCAGAGAATTTCATGTCTGACCGTATCGTAACACCCAAGTCCCTTTCCTCCAGTACTGGGTTTAGTTGAACTCCACCAAGTGAATAAGTTATTTTGGGATTACTGTTTCCCAGGTGTAATACCTTACACTTTGTTGGATTAAAGCACAGCTGCCATTTTTCTGACCATTCTTGAAGCCTATCTAGGTCTCTCTGAAGAAGCTCAGCTTGACAGTGATCATTAACTACTCTACCAATTTTAACATCATCTGCAAATTTAGACATCACGCCCTCTATCCCTTCATCAATGTCGTTTATGAAAATTAAAAACAACAGTGGTCCTAATACTGATCCTTGGGAAACCCCACTTCTTACATCAACCCAATCTGAGGAATAGCCATTTATCACAACCCTCTGCCTCCTGCCCTGAAGCCATCCTTCTATCCATCTAAGGATTTTCCCAGTGATTCCAACCTGTTCCAGCTTATAAAGCAACCGCTCATGTGGGACTGAGTCAAAAGCTTTGCTGAAATCTAAATAAACAATGTCGAAATTATTCCCTAAATCCAGCTCGTGAGTGACCCTTTCGAAATAGCGAACCAGATTTGTTAAACATGATTTTCCCTTTACAAAACCATGCTGAGTATCCTTGAGAATTTCAATTCTATCCAAATGATCCTGAATTCCACCCTTGATCAATGCCTCCATGATTTTCCCTACTACTGAAGTCAGACTGACAGGTCGATAATTTCCCACTTCACTTTTAGAGCCACCCTTATGTATGGGAGATACATTTGCACTTTTCCAATCCAAGGGAATCTCCCCAGAGTCTAGTGATGCTCGCATAACCAGCCTCAGTGGTTCAATGCACTCGCTTGCCGCACTTATTCTTTACATGTCCGAAATGCGGTTTGAAGTTTAGGTTTTCGTCTCATTTCAGACCAAGATCAACATGTGTCTGAACTTTTTTGACCACGTTGCCATTCACGCGTATTGATTCGCGTGATAATAAAGAACCACATACGCGTTGCCATTCACGCGTATGTAGTTCTTTATTATCTTGTTGGTGAAAACCATTTGTTACAGCTCTTAGTCCTCAATTTCTATTATTGCAAAATATCCTAGAATCATTTACAATCTTCTATAATATTTAAACAATACTCCTACTTTCTAGAATATTCTAGAATCATCGGCAACGTTCTTTCACATTCAGGATTATTTTACGATGTTTCCTCACATTCAGGTGTCTTCTACACCTTTCGGGAATATTCTCGAATATTCTAGAAATTTATTAAATATTTCTTAAATATTATTTAAGTTTTTTGATTTTTATACATAACAGCAAATATTTTAATAAAAATTGGTAAACAAGTTGGTCCTAATTTAATAAAAACTTTGGAAATTAAGAAAAATGAAACGTTATTCCAAACTTTTAGGCGGGAATGTATCTGTTGTATTAATTTAGAAGCGGGTATTGAATATCAGAATGTTTCTCTGCTATTGGTAGTGGGAAGCATAGAAAGACATGATATGGTAGTGTATTGATTATGTTAGTTTGCTAGTATGCGTATTCATATTTAATTTGTTTATTTGTTTTAAAAACTGAATCAATTCTCTTTGTAATTGAAAGACAGCAAACCTCCGAGCGTTGGAAACATTTTGAAATAATTAGTTTAAAAAATGTAGAACAAATTCCAGAGTTGTTATTCTAGTGACTGTATCTCTTTTAAAAATAGTAACCACATTCATTTTGTAACCGCTCAAATAGTGGAAGTAAACATGAAAAGTAAAGCTGCAAAATATCTGTTCCATTTTCCATAGTTTCTGCAGTACGAGCAAAAAATAAAAGTAGATTCTTCGAAATAATGTTCAGGTTAGTTTAACCATTATTAGATTAGTTATAAAGATAAGATAACATGAATAGTTTCCATCAAAAGTAGGAATTACACATTTATAGTTATAATAACAGTGGAGAACTTCAGCCTTTCAGCAGCTGTGAAATGTGATGACCTTTGTTATTAGGGATTGTGTATACTTTATGAGAAAGGATTAAACATCTTTATGGGTTACGAGATGTTTGGTATACCCAAATGATGTTGGATTCAGGTACTTATTCCTGGTGGCCAAATTTAAATAGACCAAGTACATTCACTCTCTGTTTCTGAATGGGGAGTGGGGGGTGGATTCGCAAACGTCTCACGAGGTCAGCTGAAAGCAAAGCAAGACGCAGCAGCATACAACCGCTGTTATGAAGAAACCAGTTCCAGCGGCTGGTCGCTCTAGAAAACCTCGGTTGTTCACACCAGTTGCAGGACCTTTGTTCGTTCTCTTCGCAAGTGGGGAAAGTTAGATTACGACCCCTTCGTTGGTGTGGAGGACAGACCTTTGGAACAGTTATGGTAGTGAGATGTGCAAGAGTATAATGATATTACAAAAGCACTTAGGTTAAAACACTCACTTCGTTTTATTGGCGATGCCTTTGGAAGTTGGAAATACTGAGGTGCATACTAGAACAGGCATCCCATCAGAAGTCTGCTTTTGTGAAGAATTAAATTTTAATTCATTCTACTTTTTAATTCAGAAGTGGATTTAGTATATCGCATTAATTTCAGCTACCATTGTAGTAGTATATTAGTTATGAATGCCAGTACTTTTGCATCAATAGACTCCAGATATTATTTTTACGAAACTTAGTATTGTAGAAACACGTTCCAAGAGAATAAAAAAAACAAAAACAAAAAAACTAAAGGTTTTCTTGAAATCCTTCCATTCGCTCCCCTCAAGAATGTAATTATAATAAGATTTTGCAATTGAGACAGAGGATTTTGAAAAATCGAATAAGAATCAAATGATAGTCTTAAAGAATCAAGCAAACAAAAATTTAAAAGATAAGAACATAACAAGGGTGGCGAATAAATTTATTACTTATAAATAAGTTATCATAAATTCCACAAACTGATTAAAGCGGCTTCATTATGTGATCTCAAAAAGAGTACATAATAGTCAAAGCAAGATAACCTAGTTATCGAAAAAAGACAGATTATTACTTAAATTGAGGAGGAAAAAAGATTTAAAAAATGGAACAAGGAAGGACTAGAAAATCCAAAGATTAGACAATAGTATGAAGAAAGACGAAATGACATGAGATGCAAGATCAGAATGGGATTACGAAAACAATAAAACTTCGGAGGGGAAAAACACACGCACACACACACGTTTACCACAGCAGCGCAAGCAATAATAGGAAACTTAAAAACCGAGAGCATACAACAGAAATTCAATAACAGAGTGTACTAGTACAGCAAAGGTGTAAAAAAAATGAAATACAGTAACTCGATACACACACACAGCTATAATTGCATTAAGAACAGTGATTGAAAGAAGACATATTTAGGAAAAGGCTGTTATAACCATTTAATATTAACAAATTCTTTTGATAAATGTTCAGTGAGATAAATTTTCGAGCTGTGACAAGAATAGGAACAGGCTGGAGAGATGGTAAAAGAACTTGATTATACAAAAACGAGACAACAAAAATGGAAGTACGGGGTATTGAGGACTACGAAAAGAGTAAGATAAAGGTATCTCCCTTTCATTCTTACTGTTTAATATATATACTTTGAAGAAGTTATAGAAAAACATGTGACAACAGAAATAGCAATGCAAAAAAATGCATAGCGTCAGATACACTGCTGATATTGAAGCAATCGCAAATAGCACAAAGAAATGCAAGATTATCTGGGAACAATGGCAGAAGACAGAAGAAATGAAAAAGAGATAAAGACTAGTCTAACAATAACAAAAGAAAACTTTTTTGAGCACGAAAGAAAGCTATTGATTAGCAAGATAAATCGAACTATGAAAAAGAATAAAACTATAAACTAAGAAAACCTATATATGAATTTTTTGCCTTATGGATTCTTTTGTGGTACCATATCTCGAATGCTCCTAATATTTTAGGAGCATTCGAGATATGGTACCACAAAAGAATGAGGAAAGTAAGCCGGATTAAAAAAGGCGGAAAGACGAAATTTTAAGAGAAATTGGAGAAGACAGAATATATCCAGGAGCATAGAGATAAGGACAAGGAGGTTCATGGAACACATTCGTGGTATAATGACTTTTTGGGGATCATTATGGAGGGGAAGATTGAGAGCAAATGAAGAAACGAAGAGGAGGGCGAATGACAGAAAATATTGGAGAAAAAGATAATGGATACAGCAACAAGAGGAAATAATGATAGATGGCGCCAACAAGTGATGATAGATGACGTAAACCATTTAAATTAGAGGTTCTTAACCTTTCTGTGTGAAGTCACCTTCCTTCAATTTTTCTCTGCCGCGTCGCTTCCATTATTTTAGCCTCCAAATTTGTAAATGAAATATATGGTCATTCATTTCATTTATTTGTACACACACAATTATTATATATATATATATAATATTTACAAAAAGATATATATACAATTTTATATACATTGACATTCTCGTTACACATATACAAGACATTATATTATACCTCCTGGTGCACTTCGTACGTGTATCCCAGAGTCAAGTGTGGCTCCTAGGCAAAAGCCCATCTCCACCTAGTTCATCTGTTTTGGCGTAGAACCTCAACAAATCTAGCCTAAAAACATGTGCGAGGTATTTTACCACCGCCAATATAAGACAGCTGTTGCCCGGTGCCCTTCTCTAGGCCCGGGTTTATGTTATGTATTTGTGCCGAATGCAGAAGTCCCGCACCCACCGGATGTAGTGCAATACCAGTGGGTGTCAACAAATGAATTACTAGTGGAGAACTTCCACAAATTATCCTCACTTACACCCACTAATTATTGTATTAAACAGATTTATACAATACTTTTTTTTTTTAAATATGCTCAGAGTCTCTGAATTACTGAGAACCAAGAAAACAATATATAACATACATCTTTACAATAACAATTGACACAAATCTTGTCAATAACAGTTAGCCAAAATCAATGCAACATTAATTAACATAAATCAACACTGTGGGGGGGGGATTTTGTCTTGTCTTTATTCTTATACTTTAATACATGTATTTATATATTTTTATATTTTTTTCAACCTTTATTCTTTTATTATTTATTTCTTTTAATTCCAATTCGAACTCCCTTATTCTATAAGTCTTATTTAATTAATTTTTTTTTCGAACCTTTCTATGCCCCCTTTTTGGCCCCCTCCGACTTAACACCTGATTTGTTAATCTCCCAGAAGATTCTAGACTCTAGGGGGTTTCAATAATGCATTCCCCTCACGGACTGGCTGAGGTTCAAAATGACTGACAAACTCATATAGGCTAAATATAACATTCTTTATTGACAGTATTTACATGGTAACAAACAACAAACTGAGTCTTTATTCAGTGGGTCCTTGTTAGACTGCTAGCAATTAACTGTGTACATATTTTGTAATAAGAAAACTACCAATTCTGACACACCATTATGTTTCTTCGTGTACTTCGACATTGGTCGAAGTACATGAAGTCCCGTGGGCGTATCCTCCATCCATTTAGAGAGAACTTCCAGTGTCCAGAGATTTCTTGAATTTTCTAGAAGGATGGCCGGAAGTTCTAGAAGTATCTAGATTTTCCTTGTGACCTCACATCTACACCCTTTATTCGTCGCGCTTCACCTGCCATTAATCGCCCCATGAAATATTTAAGAGCGCACTCCATTACTCAAGTGCCTTCTCTATTGAGTACCGGCCCTTTCTCAAGTGGGTTTTGGTTCGGTCTATTGTTCCTTCCGGATGGAGTGCTGCCTATGCTCTGTGCACATTAACTACGAACTGCTACAGATCGGTGCTTCTATTGTTCCGAGTGTTCCAAACCGCTCCCCGCCGTCGCTACGCTAATCCTCACCTTACTTAAGGATAATAGGCAAAAAAAAAAAAAACACAATTACAGCTGGGAATTGCCTGAACTACCATATTCAGATTCTATAAATTAGTTAAACCATGATATATTTCGGAATGCAGACTGATTTTAAAATGCTTATAAAATTTCCAATATCGGTAAAATCATTATTAATAATCGTTGTAAGAACGGATTCTTACAACACAATAGCAATCTATATAAGTCAACACAATAACAATTAACTTAAATCTTCTGTTTACACTTAAACCTTTTGTCTTTTGGTCATTTGTGAAGTCAATTCCCAGAGGAAGCTGAAGTTCTTAGCTGCGTCCTCAATATGAAAATTGATCTCGAGAAGGTTTGCAGAGCAGTAAAGTTATCATGGTCTTCAACTAAGATATTTACATTGTTCTCCAATAAGTTTGGAACCGCATACATTAAATCCGTTCTAAGTTGAGAGTACAAGGGACAGTTCAGAAGTACATGAATCCACGTTTCATGTTCCCCACATGTGCAGTACGGATCAGACTCCAGGCCACGCTCAAATAACTTAGCCCAGGGGGACCCATGCCCTGTTAGCAGATAAGAAGTTGTCATAGAAGGTCTAAATCACGAAATAACTCCAGGGGTCGTTGAGAATTTCACTTGCGCAATATACTTTTTTGTTACAAGCCCAAATGCGCTCTCATCCCATCTTTTTTTTTGCCAGACAACAGTAAATTCCTTCCAAAGCCTTTTCTTCTCCCTTTTAAAGTCGCTGGCTGGGTCAGTCGTAATGCCAAGCATTGTCTTAGACTGTCCTTTTTTTAGGTAGTAAATCAAACCCCGGCAATATAATAAATATATAAATCTACAGGAATCGTACCACAAAGTATTTGAAGTGCGGTAAACAGTCCTTGGAATATTATTGATCGTCAAAAGAACTGATCTTTGTGTGTAAATAAGTTTCTGTTTCACTTTTACCTTTGATACTTTTTGGTACCAAACACTTGCTGCGTATGATATAATAGGTAAAAATATGGTTTTATAGTAACGGTTCAGGGTTTTCTTTGATAATCCCCACTCTTTCCTTGAGACTCTGATAACTGAGGCTGTGAAAAAACGGATTTTGTCCCTGAGTTTTGACACATGAGGCAGAAAACCGAGTTTATCATCTAAGGTGATTCCCAAATGCTTAGTTTGGGATACATATGGTATTTGGGTATTATTTAGTCGGATTCTGGGCGGTCTGTTGTGTGTAAAATGGTTCTTAAAAGTCATAAAACTGGTTTTACTGGGGGATATTTTCAGTTTGTTGACTGTAGGCTGTATCTGTATTTTCTCTTCAGTTATTCTCCTTGTGTTTCCATCAGCAATGATCACCGAATCTTACTGATACCATTGTGTTCCCGCGTTAACCATTGATCCAGCACAGCGTTCCAGAGGAGAGGTCCCAACACTGATCCTTGGGGACATCCTCTTGAAATCTGAGCCCAGTACGTAAGATTTTTTGCCACCACCTTAATGTCTGTCGCTAAAGTACGATCACATAACTGTAAATATACGCATCACACTCTGCGGATCTCAAGCTCCTGAGGGCACTTTCCCACCATAAAGTGTCAAACGCGCCCTGAAAGTCCACAAACACAGCGAGTATGTATTTAGCAGGTGAGTTGGACGCATAGTTGGTCAGAAGATTTACCGTCCTTTCTTGAAGCCGTATTGTGTTTCTGAACATAACTGATGATCTTCTAGCATTTTTTTGGATTCTTGGGGCTAACATTCGCTCAAACAATTTCCCCAGGTTTGCTAAAAGCGAAATAGGTCTGTAGGCCCTTGGATCTGATATTAATTTCTCAGGCTTGTGCAGTATCTTTAGTAGAGCTATTTTCCATTGACGAGGAAATATTCCTTCTAGTAAACACTTATTCATCAAATTTAAAAGAATGTGTGGAAAAAATTCAAAAAATTTAAGAAAATTTCAATTTTATAACCATATATTTCACTTACAAATTTGATTACAAGAATTTATTTACAAAATTTCAGTTTTGGGAGGTCAGCCTACCTGGTTAAGAATCTCTTATTTAATTAAATAATAGAAGCGAGTTCCAAACGTTTCAGGAGAAAGATGTTGGAACAAAGGTATCGTAACAATATTGTTTAAAAAAAAAGTAGAACTGTGCGGACTGTATAAATGCGCAAACATTTGCATAGAGTGCGCATTTGTACATTATGTACATTTGTACGCGTTTTATATGAATAACAGTAGCATTTGTACAAAAATGCTCTCTATGTTAGTCGCATTGTGTTTTAACTCCAGTAATATTGTAAAACAAACTTATCATATTCACATTCTTATCATATCAAAGCTCTTCAAAACAAACTTATCATATTCACATTCTTATCATATCAAAGCTCTTTAAAACAAACTTATCATATTCACATTCTTATCATATCAAAGCTCTTTAAAACAAACTTATCATATTCAAAATGCGAATAATCATTAAAAGGAAAGAAGGATGTAAACAATGTGTAGTCTGGTTTTCATAATCAATATTTAGAAATTTATAATACGGCTGCCAAGCGATATTTAAAAATATCACTAAAATACTCAATCTTATTGTTATATGCGAGGATTCTTCAATTTGAAGGATCGCATATAACAACAGAATTGAATATTTTTAATGATCCTCCTTCGCATATAAGGAGGGGGGACCACAATCAAAACCTTATTGAACTAGAGGTCTACCATTGTTTGTGCACCCGCCAGATACACTTCGTATCTGGCCCTTGCATTGCGGGAAGATATTATTACTATTCGCCTACCATTGAGATTGCATATTGAGTCCCTTAACTAATTTTTCAATTTCCCTCATGTAGACCTAAAGATAGAGATTCTGCCTGATAAAAACAGACAAAATACTGAAGGGCACCCGTGCATATATCCAGGCAGCGGCGTATTCAGGGGTGGGCAGAGGGGACATATGCCTCTCTTAACAAAAAATAATTTGAAATTAAAGAAACGGAACGCAGGAGGCGTTCTAAAAAAAAACTCAAAAGACTGGTCGCCATACCACCCCTTACGATGTTACCTGGACCTGGTTGCCATGCCCCCCCCCCCCTTTACGTTGATACCTAGATACGCCACTGTATCCAGGTACAAGTATAGACCTTCACTAAGTACAACGCCATCATTAAAAGGAACTTCAGCTCAGCGCCAGATCATTCATGCATTCTAACGCACCAATCTGTACCTGCATTCTGCATTTTGTCGAACATGGCCTAAATATTTCCTCAATTGTGAACAATGAAGAATCTCAAGGTGAGAAGAAAAGACCCGAAATCATTTTCTTGCTCTGTGAAGTCGTGACCATGTTGCTTCCATCACCTGAAATGCTGATCTCAGTTTTTCATTAAAGAACAATTTCAGGAGGTCGTCTGTATTGTAAAATCTGCAATTAAAGTTGAAATGTATAAATTACTTTTAGCATCATTGTATGTGATATACAGTTCATTGTTTCGTTCTTAGCACAATTTAGTATGTTTCTATTAAAAAAAAATAATATTCTACCAGTGTAACGCCCTTCTAGCTATCTCGGGGTGAGGACCTATTTGCCAACAAATTGGAATAAATAATAATAATTCGGTGGAGGAAGAACGTACAGCCACCGAACCAGAGGAGGAAGAGCAAGAAGAAATACAACCCACAGCAAGTGAGTCTGGAAAGAGATGAGGTCATGATATCCAGAATAGAGGACAAGTGGAAGAAGGGCCTAACAGAATTCGAAGAAATTCTGTTAGGGCCTTCTTCCACAAAGACTCACGTGATACCGAAGCAGAGGCCGAATAGAACCTTGTGGAGAGTCACAGACCACCTCAATCAGCACATAATACTGCATTACCTCGACAGCAATGGCGCAACACTGGAGGTCATCCACACAGCCGTGTATTGTGCTGCGGTAGCAGCCACGAGATTAATGGAAGAGAAACGAGAGACCAGCAGCAGAAGAACCGAAAACAGAAGGAACCGCTAGCTTGGGAAAGAAGAGTTCAGCAGAAGATAGAAGAATTAAGAGTCAAGATAGGCCAATTGACCCAGTCCAACGGGGCAATAGGAATAAGAAATTAATTGGAAAAGTGAAGAGCATCCTCAAGAGAGACAGCATCCACTGCAAACCTGAGACAAAAAAATCAGAAAATAGGAGAGTACTTGGATACATTGAAGCAGAACCTCCTTGCACTCAGCAAGAGACTACGCTCAAAGCAAGATACAAAGGGAGCTCCCAAAGTAAAATAAACAACCGAATCTTCGATGACGACCAAAAAGGCTTCTACAGGAGTCTCGGAGAAGGCGAAAGAAGGGAATGGACCACCTGAGCAGAAGACGATTGAGGAGTTCTGGGGAAACATATGGAGCAGGGAAGTAAGCCATAACAGCCGAGCTCCTTGGATAGGACTAGAAAGTAAGAAAACCAAGGACCTACAAGAAATGAGAGGTTGGGATATTCAGGAAGAAGTAAAACAGACGATTAAGAACTCTCACAACTGGCGAACTCCAGGAATAGATAACGTCCACAACTACTGGTATAAGAAGCTCACTTGCACACACAAGCACCTGGCAGAGCATTTCACCCGAATGATAAGGCACCCATAAACAGTCCCGAAGTTTCTCACTCAAGGAATCACATATCTGAAGCCTTAAAGACGAAGATACAAGAAACCCGGCGAAATATAGACCAATCACCTGCCTCCCAACAATGAACAAGATCCTGACCAGCTGCATAACCACGACGATAACAGACCACTTGGAGAGCCAGAACATAATGGCCGAACAGCAGAAAGGGTGCAAGCGGCTGAGCAAAGGATCAAGGAGCAATTAACCATAGATTCCGCGATTATGGAGGAAACCTACAAGAAGCGCCACAACGTGTACACAGCCTACATCGATTACCACAAGACCTTCGACTCAGTGCCTCATAGTTGGTTAATAGAGGCGCTGAACATCTACAAAGTCAATCCGATAGATGCCCTGACCTCATTGTGGTTCTGTCTAGCACTTAACTCGCTATCCACTATGCTCAACAGTAGCAAGTATGGATATAACCTCAAAGAAGGAAGGAAGAACCTGTACACCCTCACCCTCCTGATGTACATGGAAGACATCAAGCTCTACGCGGGAACAGAGAAGCAACAACTACTCCAGATCACCGAAGAATTCAGCAATGATATTAGGATGGAATTTGGTCTAGACAAATGCAAGACCCACGGATTGTACAAGGGAAAATTAGTCAACCGAAACTACCAGCTGCAGACTGGTAAAGAGATCGAAGCCATGGCAGAGGGAGAGGTCTACAAATAGTTGGGGATGATGCAGGCTCACCAGTTACAGCACAAGGAAATTAAGGCCTGCCTGACCGAAAAATACCATCAGAGACTCAGAAGCCTGCTGAAAGCAAAGCTGAACGGAGGGAACACAATTAAAGCCAATAAACACCTATGCAGTCCCAGTGCTAACATACTCCTTCGGAAGTCATAGATTGGACTAACACCGAGCTGAAGGATATCATGAGAAAGACAAGAACAATGATGACCCGAAATCTGCCGCGGAGAGTCTGACTGCCGGGAAAGAAGAAGGGGCCTGATAGACCTCATTGAGCAACAGAAGACAGCGATAGTTAACCTGAAGGATTACTTCCAGAATCACACAACAGCACTCTAGTAGGCCATAAGGAAGATAGACAAGCGGTATATCCCACTCAACCTAAATGAGCAGTCCCCCCAACCAGGAGGCACAAACGAAGCTAGAAAGATGGGCAGAGAAGACACTCCATGGTAGACACTACAGTGATCTCCATCAAGATCACATAGATAAAATTGCTTCCAATGCATGGCTCACGAGCGGGACGCTCTTCCCCGAGAGTGAAGGATTCATGGTCGCCATCCAAGACCAGGTAATCAACACCAGGAACTACAGAAAATACATCGCCAAGGCCGACCGGGCTAGCCGGGTGGGTAAAAGTGCCTGCCTGGCAACCCAAAGGTCGCGGGTTCGATTCTCGCCTCGGGCTTGGATCAAAGTACTGCAAAAACCTTGGGAGGTGCATTATGGCCACAGAAGCCTATGCGCCAACAACTACTAAAAAAAAAAAAAAAAAACATCGCCAAGGAGCCCGGAGTGTTCGATGATGGCACATGTCGACGATGCCACCTGGCCTCAGAAAAGATCCAACACATCAAAGCGGGGTGCAAGGTAATCACCCAGACTGAGTACACCCATAGACACGACCAGGTAGCCAGGATAATACATCAGAAGCTAGCAAGAAAATACCAGTTGATCGAAGAAAGTGTACCGTACTACAAGTACGAACCCCCTGGCAGTATTAGAGACCACAAGCTGTACTGGGACCGCACCATAATAACGGATAGGATAACCCTTGTGGACAAGAAGGAAAAGGCTACCTATCTGATTGACATAGCGGTACCCAACACTGGCAACCCGCAGAAAACCCGTGGGGAAAAAAATCAGGAAGTACATGAACGTAAGACAGGAGATCAAAGAGATGTGGCATAGTGTATGCCACATCTCTCTTGATCTCCTGAGCTTATTGCTATGCAATAAGCTGAGGCTAAATTAGGCGAAGTAAAGGGAAGAAATATTATAATATCCCAGTTATCCTCGAATCGCCATAATACCGTTGGAGTGTGAAAATAAAAATAAGAAAATAAAATAAAGAAAATTAAAAATAAACAGAATTAAAGTAAACAAAATGGCATGAGGCATTTTGTTTTACTATTTGGATGAATAATAGAACAAAATACCAAGCTGCTATCTCTTATTCAGTGGGACAGTGAGCCGCAACCCCCTCTCTCTCCGAGGGGCAGGTCTCAATGATCGTCAAAGATAAAATTATGTTATAAATTTTGACAGTTAAACAGTTGTACGAGGAATGAGGATTCGCAAGAGGTGAAGGCCCTTCAGCCTCCTAAGGAGTCGCGACTTTTAAAATTTATAAAACAAGTGTACAAACTAATTTTCTTTCGTGCTCGCACGAGAGAAAGAGTGACCATTATTACAGAAATGAAGTGTTGTCACAATTTAAACCTCAATTCTTCACAATATCCGTTGATAACAGTCAGTAACAAGGAAGCATTTCGTAGTGTCTGTTTTGAACAAAGGTCACCTTTCTTGTCTAGTATACCTCGTTCATTTTATTAGGGTAGAGTGTGCCGTACAAGTTCCAGTATAACATTTGAAATAGAAATAAGCCAATGTGATGACAATGTCGTTATTGTACAGGATTTCTTCAATCGGAATGTAAAGTGTTTCCAAACTTTTCGGCACACGTTGGAGGATTCTTTTTTCAATTCCAATACGAAAAGTTGTTGAATTTTAGTGCCATAGATGCAAAACCGATTCGAGAAAATTTTAGTGCGGGCCAAATATAGGACGGGTGCCCATTCCTTTCTGGGTAAAAAAAAGTGATTTTTGAAATAATAATAAAATCAAGTGCCAAGGAAAAAATCTTTTATTCTCACAATATACTGTAAAATTAGAACATAAAGAAATCAGGAGTAGGGAAAGATAATTAACCATTTATCATACATAGAATAACTTAGTATTGACACATCGCATTAAATATTTATTTATTTTATTTTATAAGATAAATTACAATATTCTTTCGTATCCAAAGACTTACTAATATCAGATTTAGTAGAAATCGGTGCCGACGACTTAGGAAGCCCCCCCCCCAAATATTGAATTTTTTGCGCTTACAAAATGGCAACCTGGCAGACGCCAGTCCCCTAAACCGGCTTTCCATGGATGGGCTGAGGACTGTGAAGCAGGAAGGAACTTTATGAATATTTTGAACTTGAATATATCTAGGTTGAATATTTTAGGAAAGCTATCTCTAGAAAGGTTGTTCCAAAGACTGGAACTATCAATTTTCATTCTCTCCATAACAGAGGAATGATGAGGAAGAAAATTAGTTTATCAAAAAGTTTAGAGTTGAGCTTTTAGTAGGTGATGTTTGATTGTTGTACTGCCAGCCTATCTATAGAAAAATTCATGTAGCAGAAATTAAATTGATAATGATTATTTTGAAATAAAATTACGTCCGGAACCAAATAGAAAAACTTATTAGTTTTTTAAAAATTATTTTTTATTGAGGCTAAAGTTAAATACTTTAAAATTTTCTTCCTTTCGGCCTGGTGGGAGGATTTCATATGAATTTTAGAAACGTTACTAAATCAGATTTTTGCAGGTTGATCGGTTGTGAAGATTTAATTTATTAAGGTTTACATTTTTTAAGATTTATTGTCTTTCTCATAAAATATCAAAGTATTAAAATTATTAATTTAATTACAACTTAGAATGTCGGATTGGCCTTCTTGAATTCAATATTGCATTGAAAATAGACAGAAATAGACAGAATTGAGCTAATGGGCACTACTTACTAGAGCATAATAAATATAACGAATATTGAATTAAGAATTGATAAAACCAAGCCTGCTGATTCTGATTACATATTAGCACCAGCTCAATTTTAATCATTTAGAAATATGCAGAACGGGGTGTACTGTTACTTTAAATATAATTTAATTACAACAAACTGGTAGACTTTCATCAGTTCTTTTTTTTACTACTTTTACCCCTTTTGGCAAGGTGCGTTTAGATGAAGTAGGAAATACTATAATTTGCAATTGAGGATAAAAGAGACTAAGATAGACAAGAATGTTAAAAAAAAAAAGGAGGGGGGGATTAAAAAGACAGGTGAATATATAAATATGTGAATGGTTTTAGAGAAGTATTCTCCATAGATGGTTTACCGAATCAAATGAAAAATTGGGAAAGTAATGTTAAACAAGAATCACTCACAGGAATCGAAATTCATTAGGTTTGCTCTAGTCCTCCTTGGCAGCCTAATCGGTATGATACGTCTGCCATTCGGTTGGAGACGTCTAGGTTAGATTCCGTCTAGAAACGGGGAGGGTGATTTCTAAAGTCTTCTTCATTCGAGGTTGTAGTTAGTCGATCTAAGGCGGATGGTTCCACGTTTAAATAACCAGTGCTTGTTTGTGGATGGCTTCTTCGAAACGAAGTGCATCATGGGTATTCCCATCTGTACCAAAACGATAAATTGCGATATACAGTTCTCGTATTTCAGTGTGCAAGTCTGAAAGAGCCTCAAACTTAGTGTTGCATGATAGAGAAACTTAAACATCGCATTGCATGCGCCCTAATAAGATAAATATTGAGAATTCAGTGTGAACCAAATTTGCGTACTTTTTTTCGAATGAAATCAAATAACTTAGTATTTTCATCAGCATGTACGTTTTGCGTATTGGGAAGGAGAAGGGAAGATCAACTTGATCCCAACTAAAAAAATTTGGAAATTGGATTTTCTTGCCTTTTTTTACGGTGTAGCCGAATGGTTAAGGAAAAGTGCAATAGTAGTTTTGTTTGAGTTGACCATGGTTCTACTCCATATGATGCTAAATAGCGTTAATGATTATACTCTAAGAGGATTAATTGCAAACTCCTTTGACTTATATGGTCGCGCCCAAAATACACTTTCAATGTATTTTGGGTTAATTTGAATTTGATTCCTCTCACTCCTCGCCCCGAACCAAAATCCTTTATACACTTGTAGATTTTAGAAGTTTGTAGAAGCAGGTATAGAAATATATTAGTCGAAACAAACCGTTCATCTGATGAGAGAGCGAGAGAGACTTGAAACAGGCATAGTGATGTCTTATATTTTAAGCAAATAACAGAATAGTCTTTCGGTGACGTTATTTGTTTAAAAGTAGTACTTCTTGAGTTCGATCCAGGAGATCGACCCTTACTTCGCCGGGACCACTCCCTTCCCCGGTGGCGAACCCTCCGACGGTATGGTAGTTTCGCTACTGTGAATACGTACAATAAGGTAGGTCTCAATTTACCGATTTTTCATAGATCACATAGCTTTTACTATATTAAATATGAAAAAAATTTTCCTATTTTTTATTTTTATTTATTTATTTTGGCTCACTCTAACATTATGTAATAATGTTATTATTATTTCATATAGTTTTCCTTATTTATAAAAAAAAAATTATCGGCCCTTCGCTTTTCTAATTTTTGCATCGTGGTAGTTACGCCTCTGGGTACTCCTCTTTTTATCTATGTTAATTTCATGGAATTAATTAATTAATTAGTTAAAAGCTTGAAAGAAATGAGGCCGAAATGCCCATAAGAATGTGCACATCTTTTTACTAGAAATAACGATGAATAAAATCTGAGGGACTTTGAAAATGGCGACTAAAATTTTTCGACAGTGAGCATACTTCAGCTAATGTCATTGGGAAAAACATTATGATACGTCGCGTGTGAGCTTATATTATGGAAAGTCATGTAACATAAGCTCCCATACGACATAAGAGGTCTAATTTCATAGACTTTGTCATTGGCTGAAGAGTAGCGTCCTTTCAAACTTTTAGTCACAGTTTCCGATGGCCCTCAGTTTTTACTAATCATTCTTTCTGGAGAATTAAATTTACTTTCTCATTCCTTTGGGGATTCTCGCGTCATTTCTTTCCTCTCTTTCAAATTTAATTCACATTCACCCAATCACACGATCATTCACCCAATCACACGATCACCAAATTCACACGATCAAGATGACCTAAACAAAATAGGTTTTTACCAAAAATCACTTACTTAAATCCTGGGCATTTCTTTATGAATAAAGTCAGTTCTGCTTTGTCCTTTTACTGTTAAGCATTCTATTAACCGATTCATCCTATTAAGCACATTGATACAATATTCAACAAGAAAGAAACTAAACTGGGCTGTTAATCCGATATTTTTATTTATTTTTTTTAATAAGATAGCACGTTAACTACGTCAATAACCTCATCCTTTTTAGTAATTAGTTTGTAATTAATTACCTGGAACAGAGTGAGCACCTGCTCTTTTTTTTTTTGCACCGGCTTTTAATTGGGTGTCACATATTGCTAAGAGCATAGTATATTTATATATATATTTTTTTTAATCACCGTACTGCTTTGCTTTGTTGGTTAGGTTCGTGATGCTAGCTGACAGAAAGAGGACAACGACACCAATCCTCCATCACATGGAGACACTAGGAAAAAAAAAAAAAAAGAAAACCCTCTCGGTGTACATCTTACATTAACTTTGTCTTCTTCTTATAATAGCCCTTTTGGACCTAAAATAGGCGTAACCCTTATGCACTTTCCAAACTCTACGTGCATTCAGTATTTCTTTCCACCCCGCGATCTTCCTTCATTAAAAGCTAATTCACTGCAGTTAGAAACGACACCTGACATGAGCCTTGTCAGCAGTTCCCTTAGTCTGTACATAAGGAAACACGATTTTGCATCATACTAGGGCAGCATTTCCCAACCGGAATTTCGCAGTTGGAAACCTTTTCTAAACAGACTGCTATTCGATTGGTTTTATTTATTATCAATATTTTTTTGTTGGCACATTTTCGGTTTTCTATTTTCGTATATTGTTCAGTATATGTCATTGTTTTTGTGACAGCCAGATTAAACAGCGCATGAAATTTATTGTCTGGTTACTTTGTAATAATCGCGCATGAAATTTATTGCCTGGTTACTTTGTAGTAATCAAGATAGGTTATTAAAGCGTTTAGTATTCTAATGTGGTGAATGGGTTGACGCTTAGGAAGCAAAAATGAGAGGATGATTCAGATATAAATGAGATTTTTTATAACTTTTTAATTCTAACCCTGGAGATAATGTTCCTTTTTATCTAAAAACTTCTTTTCTGCTAACTTTCGGATGCCTTTTTCGAAGAAATTGTGTTATTATTATCATCGGAACCAGAATTATAAGGCAAGTTTCAACGATTTCCTCGTTATTTTGAAAAATTTTAATGCGTAAGGAGTTCTTATAATGGTCTGTGTTTGGACCATTATAAGATGCTAAGTCCGGACTATAGAGTTGGGTAATGAAAAAAAATCTCATTTTGAAATCCTTTAGGCATTCAGTTGTATTCATTGTGGGGGGGAGGCAAATGGAATAGCCTTATCAGCTAGGAGGCAAACACCTTTGAATAGTTTCCCGCGTCTCTTTCTGAGGACGTTTCTGTAGTGCTCAGTGATGCTGTTCCTTTTTTTTTTTTTTTTTTTTTTTCAATCTTTTACAGCCTCATGTGATGGGCAATCATCACCGTATACAGCTTTCATCTCCTCATGGATATCTCTTTTGTTTTTTTGCCTTGAAAACATAAAGAGATATAACGGATCGGACCTCTACCTTCTACCACCTATTACTAGCACTGTATTCATGGCCATGAATTCCAAATCCAAATCCAAAGGTGGTGCAAGTGCACCACCTTTGGATTTGGATTTCGAAGTAATACACAATTTTGAATATTTTCATTAATTTATTTTGATTAAAATTTGGTGAACGAAAAATTTATTCCTACATGCACTACCTTGAAAAGTATCCTCCCAGTGCCCATTTCATGACGCTCGTTCAGTAACCAATGGATCTAGAAAAAAACAAATGAATATACACTTACGTACAAGACTTGTGTGTGTAATATAAAATCCCAAACTTAGATATTTCTAGGTGAGGGTAAATATTGATTGACCACCCCTCGTAAATGGCAACAAAAATCTTTTAACAAGTGTAAGAAAGAAAAAGATGAATCTGAATTATATATCATGGATATTTTAAAGATTGTAATAAAATATATAATAAAGAATATACAGGGTGTCTCAAAAATATTGGTACAAACGTTTAGGGGAGGTAGGTAACATCTAAAGGAATGTGAATCGCATAGGAACCCATAACCGGAAACGTCACGGGAAAGTAGTAGCAGAGGCACAAGAAGCAGAAATGACACAAGACAGTAATTAGTGGCAAACATTTATTTGACATAATATTAATAATGGAGTACGAGATGGATGCATTTCATGATGTTACAGATGCTCGAAGGTTTCACCATGAGACGCGATGCATGTGTGACACCGACGCAGCATGGATTGGCAGACACAGTTGAACACACCTGGAGTTTCTTTGACAGTAGCAGCAGCGTAGACGAGTCTCGCCACGAGATCCATTTCCATCTCCACAGGGGATTCATACACGATAGATTTGAGGGACCCCACAGAAAGAAATCAAGGCTCGATAAATCAGGTGAGCGCGGGGGCCAGGCAACGGGTCCACCACGGCCAATCCATCAACGCCCAAAACGCCTGTTCAAATGGTCACGAACACCTTCCATAATGGGCAGGCGCCCCGTCATGTTGAAACCAAATGTTGCGTCTCAATTTGCTGGAACATCGTCAAGTAACCCTAGTAGAACTTGTTCAAGAAAGATCCGATATTTAGTGGAGTTCATGTGGGATGGTAACAGGTATGGGCCGACTAAGCAGTCACCGACCATACCTGCCCACACATCTATTGCGAAGCGATGTTGTGCCACATGGGGGCGCACACCGTGTGGGTTGTCGTGAGCCCACACATGAGCATTGTGCTGATTGAATAAGCCTTCCCGAGTGAAATAAGCCTCATCCGTGAACAAAACATAGGCTGGAAAATTCAAGTCTTGAACACTTTCTTGGAGAAACCACTGCGCAAAAGCCACACGTGCAGGATGATCTTGGGAGAGCAGTAACTGAACCCTTTGGAGATGAAGAGGGTGTAAGGAATCGTCGTGCCAGGAACGCTGTACACTGCAACGAGACACTCCTAAGGCAGAGGCAAAGGCACGTGTGCTGGTAGTAGGATTATTCTGGACGGCATTCAACACACTTTCTTCCATGGCGGGAGTTCGTGTCGAACGTGGTCTGCCCGCACTACTCCTGTTACCTCTAAATGACCCATAATTGCACAAATTTTGATGCACACGCGCAAACAAACGATGGTCTGGTACATGTCTGTCTGGGAAGCATTCTCCATAAATTCGTTGAGCGGCTCGTCCACTGCCCTCTGCTAATCCATACACTAGGTGCATATCTGCCAGCTCACAGTTCGTATATCGATGCATGCTCTTCATGCGGTGTCTACAGACTTACGGTTGTGGGTTCCTATGCGATTCACATTCCTTTAGATGTTACCCACCTCCCCTAAACGTTTGTACCAATATTTTTGAGACACCCTGTAGATGTTAAAAAGTGAAATGAACATAGAAAACCATTTTAAGAGATTGTAGAAGAGAAGTACAAACAATTCTATTTGAAGAGGTAAAGTCAGATTTACATGTAGGAAGTTAGGAAAATAAAAGGAATAAAGATATGTATTATTATTATTATTAGTCCCTGATGGGAGTTTCACCCCATGACGGGGAGTTGGTCGAGGAACTCTCTGACTAGCCTACAGGTGTTCAGTATTGCGACTTTCTGCAGTTCCTTGTATGTTATTTGTAGTATGCTCGCATGATGAACCTATTCATTTCGATGCTCAACTTCATGCATTGGTGTTTTCTTCCTTCCTGAGTGGTCACTAGCACAGTTGTGCAGGAAGCACTTCCAGTTGGTTGAGCTGGATGGTCATGCCCTTCCTTTGTGGTAGCCATACAGTGGACAGCACCACTTGCTCCACTGTCTTCCTCAGGAGACTGTCTCTGACTTTTAGAACCAACCTATCTGCCTAAGGCCTAAACGCGAGTGACTTTATCCTGCACCACACTCGTTGTAGTATGATTATTACTTCTCTTTGACATCATTATCCATCTATGGAGGTGGACCTTTTTCGGCTTACATCCAGTGGTGGTATTAGTTCTTGGGAGCAACACCAGATGGCGCTAATATCTGCCTCAGTCGTAACCTCGACCTTGGTGAGGTAGGACCGCTGAAGCGACTTTTGCGATGTCTATTATTATTATCGTAATTTATTATCTATCTATACATTAAAAAAGTTTTCCTCTTAGTGATATTTATTCAAGCCAGTGGGAGAACAGGACGAGGCAATTAAGTCACTACAAATGCAATTATTAACAACTGCCTCCATAACGTTCACCAACTTCGTGCACGTGATTCTCTGTCTAACCTTTGATGTTCCATTGTGATGTTTTTTGTATATTAATGAATATTGTGCACTGTATTTGTAAATACTGTGGTTTAGTATTTTGTAAATATTATAAATATTTGTATAGTTTCTAAATATTTCAGTTAAATATTTTAGTCCTGTGCTTTAGGATGCAACAATATTCCTCATGTGTTATGGAACTCGAAGCAAAAGGCCTTTTCCTAAGTGACCTATGTAAACGCAGGTAAATAATTACATAGTGATATTGACTGAAGTCCAGAATAGTATATACTGGCAGGTAGTTCGATGAAAGCAAGGAAGATGGCGATAATTGACAGGTGAAGGTACCTCCCTTTTCTGATTGTTTTGTGTCATCAAGGAGGTGGGCTTAGCTTAGATAGGATGTTTATCCCTCCATTCCGCTGTTTTAAAATGCGAAAACGAGTTCCCGATTTAAAAACAGCGGCAAATGTGGAGAAAAACACCCTAGGCCTATCAACCTAGGATGGGTGGGGAAAGTAGAGGCATCTGCCAATCACTGCTTTGTTCCTGTCCGTTTGTTGAAATATGGGAGTAACAACTTGTCAATCACTGCTTTCCCACTGTTTTGCTTGCCGCCATGTTGGAAGGTGTACACCATTCTGGAGTTTTATCTCGATATTTATTCGGCCTTGAGAATGCCGCGCACTACAAATGCACAGGTAAATAATTACATAAGTCATTTCCTGATTCGGTATTGACCAGTGAGTTTCAACAGGTGTGTCTTTTACATAGAAAAGCGTGTGCAGGGGTGGGCGAGCAAAGCGAGCAGGGGATGAAGCCTCCTAGTTATTATTATTATACTAGTCTCCCAGTGTGATGGAGATGCCAAAGCAGGACTCGAGTCCATCAGGCTGGTAGGCCCACTCATTATATATTATTATTACCTAATAACTTATGCAAATGCACTTGAGCACATGTGGGTGCCTATATCTTTTTGATATCTAAATACAGGGGATATTAAGGATATTCATGTGTTGTTGTGGTGTATCCCAGGGTTTCCCCCATTAACGCCTATTGTACTTGTGTTGAAGCTTAGGCCAAAACTGGCCATTTTTATGTAGTGTATTTGACGTGTAGGTATTATATGTTCTACTGTAGTGCTGTTAGCTGGTACCTAGCTCTTAGCAGATGGGAAGTGGCAACACCCACCTGGTCATCACGTTCCAATCCAATCCCCGCCATGTGGAGGCGGCCAGGATCTACTATCATCTTTCTTGTCTATGCTAGAACAGAGTTCCAGGATACACGGAATAAAGGAAAAGGAAAGGGGCTATAGTGAGAATAGTTGAGGATGAGTAAGGTAGGAAAGAATAGTACAGTGGGGGGTCAGATCAAGGGACCCGCCAGAGTAAAGAGAAGTTAGGAGAAATTTAACAAAGATAAAAGAAGAGAAAAAGGAGGTGGAAACAGTCTTCAGTCAAAGAGTAGCCACTGCTTGTGGCATAATCCTATCCTATAATTGGGATTAGCAGAATCCTATCCTAATCAGGATTGGCAACCGTCAAGGATCTTCCTCAGTGAACCCCTCAACTTGAAAGGTATGTCCTTATCCTACTAGATATAGTCACCTAATTTTCCAGACGATGGGAGCTATCCAGCACCATCAACAAAGTTGAATACCTCTTCAACAATCCCATCACCACCATGGGGAAACCAGTGTGTTCAGTTCAAAAGAAATCGACACCAATCAACAAATGGCCAACAGGAATCCCAGGAAATTTTGCATATTAATTACATTATTTATAATGTTCCAGCCCTGCAGATTTGCAGATTGTTAAGATATCAAAACTTTATACTCCCGACAGGATGCAACCCTAAATGTTCATGTGACACAATGCCAATGAATTAGAAAGCAAGAGAAGCTTTATGCATTTTGAAATGATGTACAATCCTCAGCACAACATAGGAAGTCATTGACATACCAAAATCTATCTATATACACTATATACATTTCCCAACTTTAAGAACTATTCTTCTGACAGAGTATTTCCAAAGTTCATGAAACAATGTGCCAATAAAAAGAAGACATTGAGCACAGTTAAGCATTAGTTCTTTCAATCGCTATGAAAGTAACGACAGTCATTATGATAGGGAGAGACAAATGACTAGTAATAAAGTAGTATAAAATGAAAATTCAACAAACATGTAAAATCAAGGGATACACTCGTATAAGGAAGATACATTAGGAGAAGACTACAGCATCTCATCAGCAAACACGTTCAACGCATCCATTTAATTTATTCCAGTTCCAACTATCTCAAAATAGCCGTTCTCAATTCCTCTTGACGCTTAAATACACGTCGCAAAACAGTTAAAAGCATTAAATGCAGTTTGTGATTGAATCAATAAGAATTTACCCTCTCTGGAAACAAAACCAGTGATCAATTTCAACTGATTCCTGAAGTCAGTGTAATAGTGGCACTCTAAGAGGATATGATTCACATTTTCCTTACCCCTACAAAGACAAAGTGGGGAGGGAGACACCGAGTTTACAAAAGCTTACTGTTTAGACTTCCATGGCCAGACAGTAAGAATGCTCCATATAATCCGGGAGCAAACCACAACAAAAGTTCTTTCTTCCTGAATTCCTTTACATTTGGTAAATACTCTCTTGTAACTTTTCCAAACTCTGACATAGGCCAATCAGCTTGCCACTTATCAATGTAAATAGTGTGCAATCTTTTCAGTTCAGCTGTTATTAGAGGACTTAAATCAAGTTCCACATTATCAAGAGAAGCAGGATGAGCTTTTTTCAAATTGTATTTCAAATACATGTATTGGACTTCATATTGAATTTGCATCCTGCGTGGCAGGACCTGCAAAGCCACAGTAGAAATCGTCTCGTCTGGTGGCTTGTCTCAACCTGGAAAGATGACTTGCATTTTTCCTTAATATATCTTGCATGAGATATGAAGTTAAGACAATCATTCAGAATGATTCTTAAGTACACTGGTGTGCAAAACTTAAAGACTAACATTATTTCTAAAGGTTACACCCACAAAATCAAAGGAAACAGCCTATGGCGATTTGCATAAATATGGCCATCCAGTAGAACGCTGGTGCATATGCAAAAATTTGAATCGTGATGAGAGGCGTTCACATAAATAGATAAAAGAGCAGTTCAGCAGTTATGTGCAATTTACTGAATGGTCAGCACGATTGTTACAGATGTTCGATTGGTTTCATACAGTGCTACACACAACGAAATGGCCAATAGACACATCTGGATGACTTTACCCGTCGTCGAATAATTGGTAGGCTCGAGGAAGGCCGAAGTGCAAAGAGTGTAGCTGCAGAGTTCGTTTTCGCCCATAGCATCGTCTCATGCGTGGTTGGCCTTCAGAATGACAGGTACAGCTGTTCGAAGGACCAGTGGTGGTCCACGAAAAACAATGCCCAATGATGACCGCTATATACTCCTACAGGCCAAGAGGGACCGACACCAGACAGCGGGATACATTGCAAACCAGCTGTACAGGACGCAGGATATTGCAGTTTACTGTGGCCAGGCGACTCCACAAAGCTGGACTGTTTGCCCGACGGCCAGTATGCTGTGTCCCTTTAACACCTGCCCATCGGAGACACCGCGTACAGTGGTGCATTGAACTCAAGGACTGGACAGCAGCACAATGGGGTAAGGTACTCTTTACTGATAAGAGTAGATTTAGTCTCAGCAGTGATTCTGGACATCAGCTTATCTGGCGAGAGGGCACACTGTATCACCCCGCAAACATCACTGAAAGGGATCGATATGGCGATCGAGGTGTTCTCGTTTGGGGAGGCGTTACCTTGGATGCAACTCCAGATACTGAAAGGCAGTACTGTAACTGGTGCACGCTACTCTACTGAGGTAATCCTTTCCCAAATGTGTCTGTTTCAAGGTGCCATTGGCCCCAAGTTTGTGTTTATGGATGATAACGCTACACCCCATCGCACTGCAGCTGTCGATATGCTTTTGGAAAGTGAGGAGATTGTTCATATGGATTGGCCTGCCTGTTCCGCCAATCTAAATCCCATCGAACACATATGGGATGCTCTAGGGAGATGCCTAGCGGCACGTCCACACCCACAGAAAACGTTCACCAGCTGAAGATGGCACTGACAGAGGAATGGATGATGCTACCACAAGAACTTATCAACAGCATTGTTCTAAGTATCGACAGGCAGTGCAAAGCCTGCATTGACATTAAGGGTGGCAATATCTCCTTCTGAGGACCACCTCTTCCCTTTATTCTATCTTTGGCAGTGATGCATCTGTATCATGGCAGCCAGTACTATGGTGCCATTTTTGATTAAAGTCCCTCTGTACTATTTTGTTTCCATTGTTGTCTCGGTGTTGTTTCCTTCATCATTTCTGTACCTCATGAGGTTCCTTGCTGTGCTTTTCCCATATCCAGGCCACTCCTATGAGAAGCTACAGGTGAAAACCTGACTGGTCCTTAAATTTTGCACACCATTGTATATTATAGTTGGGTTGTATTTAATAGCTTGTCCCTTTTATCTAATTTGAGGAGGACGCACTCTGTCTAACCTACCTTTCAGCAACATTAGAGGCGTTTTACTAGTAGATGCTTGGAGCTGATGATCATCTAACCACACAAAATGTTGTGGGACTCCATTGCCTACCTCTTCAAGAGACTTCCTATAATTTCCTTTGACTAAGCTGGTCAGGTCATCTGCATATGCGATCATCGATATCGCATCTAAACGTTTGTTCAGCCATGGAGCTGAAAACTAAATTCCAACACAGGGGTGTTCCCCTGTGGGAAATCTCTGGTGACGTTTCTTGAAATTCGATTTGAACAACTAACAATCAGTGAACGCTGCAAAAAGTAGCTGGATAACAGGCTGTATAAACTTCGGCCTGCCAGAAACTCTCCAGGGAACTTTGCCACCAAAGGGTGTCAAAGGTCCCTTTGAACTCCACAAAGAGGCTGAGCAAATATTTAGTTGTAGTCTTTTGCTGAATCTTCAATAAAGAAGCAATGGCATCTTCAGTTCCTTTACCTTTTGTAAAACCAAACTCGGCAGGTAAAGAAAGTCCTTTAGAGACATAAACAGCCAAAAGGCGACTCGCTTTAATTTTTTCTAACGCCTTACCTACAATAGGGAGCAAGGCAATAAGCCTATTAACGACGGCTCAGATTCTGGTTTCTGTGGATTTTTGAGGAGAATTTTTAAGCTAGCAACGTTCCAGATTAATACCTTGGTTAAGACAAGAATTGAATAATGCCATGATGACAACAGGTACAGTCTTCCATACATGTTCGAGTACTTCTACTTCAATGCCAAATGTCCTAGTCTTTAGACCAGGACATTTGCCAGCATGCATGGACCCAATAGCAAGGTCTATCTCCTCAAAAGTAAAAGGAAGTTTTATTATTATTATTATTAGCTATAGGGTGCAAGGAAGCCTGAGACTTATGCTGCACTGGCCAAAAAAAAAAAAAAAAAAAAAAATCCCGAGTTACCCTGAGAGAGAGAGAGAGAGAGAAGTAGAAGGGAATCACCAAGAAAGAGAAGAACGATGATATCCAGCTCAGGACCCTGGGTGTGCCAAGCCCATACTCACCAGATGTGAGTCCCCGGGGTAATCAGGTGAACCTAAATAATCTGCATTTTTAATCCTGATTTTCATTAGTTTTTGGATCAGTACATACGTCTTTATCTTGATGAATAATGACATTTAGAATTCTGTGCATAGTTGGTTCTCGAGCATCAGAAATTTGAACTGAAAAAAACACTTCACCAGCTGGAATTTTGTAATTTATTAATTTATATTTGAGCCCCAAGGAACACTGTTTCTCTGAGTGCTCACCAAATGCTCCCAAGAAGCCTTTTTTCTCTTGTAAATCTCATTATCATAATTTCTGCGAGCTTGCTTATACAGTATTTGTTTTGTAAAATAACATGTTAGACCGGGAGTTTCGTGTCTCTCGATAATCTGGCAGAACTAATTATCTACAAAATAGTTATTACAGTATTTTCGGATATTTTAAATTATCAAAACCATGCACTTTCGAAACTCCTCGGTCTACCCAAAGTCTACTAACACGACGAAAGATGGAGAATAGGGCTTCTCGTGCCTAAAGACACTGTTGTTGCAGTGGAGCTAGAATACAGAGACAATATTAAAACTGTTTCGTCAGTCGTTTTAGATATCCAAATACAAGCGATTTTAAGCTTGTTTTTGCTTTAATTTCTGCACATTGGCTGAATCCATTATAAAAAGCAACAATGGCTATGAGATGCCAGAGTTCTGTATCTCTAAAAGGTTGACTGACCTCCTAGCTGATGCTGTTTCATCCTTGTGAGCAAAAGCAAACTGAAAATTATTGCGATTTTGCAATCAGGTATATCTTTGAAAATCTCCAGCACCCAACTTATTCTCCTGTCCTCTCTCACCTTTAGACTTCTTCCTTGAAATGAAGAAATCATTTCAGGACCGCAGATTTCAGACTGAGGACGAAAAAATTAATCAAGTGGAAGTCTGATTTTCTACTCAAACTGAGGAGTTCTGTTCAAGAAGCTTGAAAGAGTTTATCCACAGATGGAAAAATGTGTAGCGACATAGAGAAGGAAGAAATTACTGTCCCAGTTTCAACTCACTAAATAATATTTCTAGGTGAGAATAAATACTTATTGATTGCCCCTCGTATAAGGTAAATAAAAAATAATTTTAAATTGTGTTGATCTTTACACATAATTTAAATGAAATTTATTCACTGAATTTTTTTGAAAATGAAAATAATTTAAAGTTAAAAAATATTGAGACTTTTAAAATGAATAGTAAGTCTCTATGCATATTTAAATAAATTATTTATATTTGTTTACGACATTCACACAATGATAGTTCTTTATAATCTTTGATTATTAATCATTAAAATTATGAATAGAAATATTTCTTAATGCACAATCCTTTAATGATTAATGCACAATTATTGGAAATACACATTCCTTTATTTATTAATTTTCCTTCTTTAATATTAAAGATATGGAAATATTTCTTAAATCTATTTTTATTAAATCAAAAATAGCCTACCAATTTTGATATACCGCTCAAATTAGTAAATTTAAGAGTAGTAATCTATTTAATAAATTAGTTACAAACATGGTGTGTATACTACTCTTAAATTTATCTGTTTAATGAATTTAAGAGTAGTGCATCGATTCAATATACTACACTTAAATGTATTTCATAATTTTTGTAAATTTCTTTCTAATATAGCAAAAGAATAATCAATATTCTTTTGCTATATTAGAAATTTGATTATGCCAGAACATTCAATTTTTTTACCTCCTCATTTAATATAATTGGAGATAATTAGCGCTGGCCACAAGTATATTCAACGGGTTCTGTTAAGCAGGGCTCCGCACCTGTTTCTATCGAACAGGGCCCGTGTACAAATGGTCTAAATAATAATATCATATGCATCTTTCTGCATTTCTATCAACGAGCCTACCACTATCTAAATGTCTAATGCCCACATTATCGTCACTCCAAGAGCACTTGAGCAAGTCGACTTGAAAATTACTTTGAGTGTACACTTCATTCTCAATGTGTATGTTTCGTTTGATATTGAACATTTAAAATAGTTTCCATAGAATGAAGAAAATTTCCATATAACGATGGATTACGAGAGATTTAACTGGAAACGCATTGTTTGCACCTCTGGCTTCCAGGCAATTAGTGCTGCTGCTGCTAAGCATGAATTAAGAGTCAAAGGGATTACCATTCTGCAACTTAGGGGTATTGGTAAAACTTATTCGTCTGTTCCACATACACAGAAGTCGCGCTGGTCATGATCTGATTGGTTAACGTTTACCAGTATTCAGCACAGCAGGCAAATAATTCATTTGAAATAAATACAGTAAATGAACTTGTAGACTTAACGTTAATTTTCTTATTATCTGGATCGGTGTTTTGTATTTATATTTTGCAGTTACAAAATATAATGTTTATACCATATATTTCAATTTTTTTTTCAAGGTAAGTAATTTTATAAAAAAATATAACAATGTGAAACTTATTTGTTAGTATATGCTTATAGCTTCGATTCTCAATATGATTTCAAATTTTTAGCATTGCTTATAAATATCACGAAACTTACCTCCTAATCCGTATGGTTAAAATATGATGAAGAAATTAAAATGAAAATTTTTTCCTCGTTTTAATTTCTTTTTCCGTGCACTCTTTTACAGTAATTTAGAATTTAGAGTTTATTTCCAGAATTTCAGAATGGTTTTGTTATTTTTGTTGTTTCATTATATGATACGTGAGATATGTTGTAATTCTCTTCTTTTTCAATAAACTAATAATAATTATTTACGCCTTATTTTATTTTTTAATCCAAATATTTTGGGGCTGAAAATCTGATTTCGCTTATTGGCAGCACATAAGGTCCCAGCGGACCTGTGTTTTGTAAAATATGTATTAAAATCGTTAAAAAGAATAACTAGTCATTATTATTGTATAGTATCATTTACTAAAGTGATATTATAAATACTAAATATTTGTGTAATATTTTAAAATACTTTTTTATTCCTTACCACAATCGACCGTTCTTATGCTACGTAGGTACACTGATCATTTTTAAGATCAGTGTATAAATAAATACTGTACAGTATTTATATAGACAAAACAAAACATAAATTTTTTTATGCAAATAATTTACATGATATAAATATCTTTAAAAGTAATGGAAACACAGACTTAATAATTTATATAATATAAAATAATTTATTTTCACCTTAATACCTTATAAATTAAATTAATTATTTTTAAATTTTTAATTATTTCTTAGTTACTGTAAAATTTGAAAAAATACAAAAATAAAAAAATCACTATTGCTAAAACATTCCGTATAAGTTTTGCACAAGACCACAGGGCCCCGCAAATAATTCTTGAACGGTGTCCTACAAATTTTGGGGCCAAGCCCTAAAGATAATAATTTCCTTTTCGATAAAAAAAAAAATATTATGGCTCTACCTAAACATCAACTTTATATATTAGTTGTAAATTCAAATAATAATGTGGAAAGAATAACTAAAATTTTATCTCATAAAGGATTGAACAATTTCGTATAATAATTTTTACTTTTTAAAAATGTCTCTTTTAGCCAACAATGTTTTCTGTAATTAGTAAATGCATATTTTAAATGGAATTTAAAAGTCATTTAATAGTAAAGCGCTCATTCATCCAGTATAAAAGCCTTTATATTTTTACGATCACATGAAATTTCATATGTTTATTGGTTAATATAAGGTGTTTTATAAAAATGGTCATTTTTATTAAAAAAAAAAAAAACTGGGGAATTACTCCATTGTTAACCAAACTATCAACTTCAACCACTGGTGGCAGGCTTTTTATTCCACTGATCTACAAGACACTGCCCGAAAGTTAACTTCAAGAGATTCAGCATTCTGTTACTCCATATAATTTTGTATTTGTGCTCCCTTCTTGTCTCTTGAGCCAATGAAAATATACCTTCCTTGTTCATTTTACCAAATTCACTTCAGGGCCTTATGTATATTTTTCTGTCATCCTACTTTAAGATGTATAGTTACTAAGCTCTGTTGTCCACCTTTTAAGCTGTTCTTCATATGGACTTCTATTAGCACCCCTTAAAATTCAATCCATTTTCCCTTCTCTGAACTGTTTTTAGACGATCTATATCTTTTTTTCAATTGTGACCGCCTGACCTGAACACAATATTCTATATGCGGTCTCAACATCGTCTCTTACAGAGGGAGGATGACATTCTTCTCTACCTGTGAAGTAGAGAAGGATTATATCATAGATAGGACACAGTGTGCCTTCCTGTTGCCTGTTAACACTGCATGGAAAATTTCATGTCTGACCGAATCGTAACCTCTAAGTGTCCCCCCCCCCCAACTCGTAAGTAAGGCTTGTATTTCTGTTGCATTTAGATGCATTAAACTTTAGTTGCTATTTTTTTTTTTTTTTTTTTTTAAGACCATTTTTGCAAATCCATCGTTTTGAAGCACTCGCTCTGAGGTATGTCCATGTATGACTACTCTGTTTACCTATCTTTCAGCCAACCCTTGAACCAACGAAGGATCTTGCCATTAAGTGGTGAACTCCATATTTAGTCTACAGAGCAGTTTCCGGCATACCCCCACCCCATCTCCAACCCATGCACTGTACTATTAGTACTAATACTAACCAGTACCGCTAATATAATATACCACTAATAATATAATATTTTAATATAATAGTAATATAATACTAATACTGTACTTACTAATACTAACACTAGGTGGTAGATGACTTCATCAACCAGTGCAATACCACTACTTTGCTTATTGGAGGCTTGAAGCAGTGAAACCCATGTTTAGTCGCTAGAGCAAAGTTTCTGGCATTCCCCTCCCTCCCCATCTCTTTCAATTCGTGCACGGTACTAATTACTGTAGGTTTTAATACCTTTTTTGTGTTTGGGGTTTTCATAACAAAAAAAAAAAAAAATCCCAACTTACTTGCTCCAGATTATATAATAGTCTTTCATGAAGAATCTTATCAAAAGCTTTACTGAAGCTGAGGTAAATAATATCAAAGTTGTTCCTTGCATCCAGCTGTTTTATAATTTTGTCATAATAATTAACTAGATTAGTCATGCAAGACTTCCCTTTCACTAACCAATGATGTGATCCATTAAGGATACCATTCCGATCGAGATGGTCCTGTATTGTATCAGGGACTCCATGATTCTATCCGCTATTGAAGTCAAACTTACGGGTCTGTTGTTTCCCTTCACGTTTTTTGTACTTTTGTGGTTTGGGGAGACGTTAACGTTTCTCCAGTCTTGGGAGGGAGGGAAATCACTCAGGAGTCTAATGAAGATCTCATTAACATCCTCAACAGGATGCATATCAGTCACTTCTGTAGCCTTCACCTAGCTTCATTGTTTTCTCCATATTCTCTTCTTTGAGACTGATGTATCACTTAATTGCAATGTCTAACTCCTTGTCACTGATCCATCGTGGTCGAATGGCCTTTCAACCGTAAAAATCGTTACCTATTCAACTCGTCTGCCACTTCTACTAGGCTTCCTGTCTGATTTACTCTCTTCCTTTTTTATATTCGTGCACGAAAAGAACTCTTCGTCTCCATTTTTGGCTCTCTTTGATAGAGCTTTCTCGTACTCAGCTTTCACTCGCGTTACTCCATCCGTGGTTTTGTTACAAATGATGTGTAATATTCATCTTTCCCTTGCAAAACTTCACTGGAACTAATGCGTTGGTAACTTCCTGGCTAAATCCTTTGAGTACTTCTCGTAATGAACTCATTTGAGATAAGTTACATTATTTTTCCGAAAGTGCAAAAATTTGCTTATAATTTACTAGGTATTAGTAATGGCCGCATGGTGCAAGAAAGGCTATGGCTTATGCTGCACCAGCCAAAAAAAAAAAAAAACCCGAAGTGCAGTCCAATCTAAACATCTCCCCCCGTAACTTGTACAATTTGAATAGTTTATTTCATGGAACTGGACATTTTTATGGAAATACGGAGAGTTTTATCGGAAGGCAGGGGTGAGACAATTTTTTAAAAATTTGTTTTTGAGCCAAAATCTACATTTTTATATACAGGGCTTCGCAAAAGTGACTATCTTTTATTTGGCTAAATAACATGAATTTCATAAAAATGTCCAAATGACATGATTATACGCATATTTTTCTACAAAATTTACATAGTATTTTGTAGAAAAATATTATGCTACAATTTTATTTTTTTGAAATTTACCTTATTTAGCCTAATATATATATATAATTAATCTATTATGAAATATTGGAATAGATGTAAAAGGTATGTCAGATCAGATTAATGCCATCAATTGTAGATTGAACATTACATCAGTCTGTAATCTAATTACTATAGTAAGAGTATAATTGGTACTATATAGGTACTCCAAGTGTATTAAAACATTGGCATAAAAGTACTCTGTGGGCCATAAGGCCAAAAGAACCTATAAAGACTAAGATAGCCTGTGCTGGTCTACATTGCTATACCCTAGAAATAAACATATAATTAGCAAAATTATATAAAATAGAATAATGATTATATATATTCGGATACATTGAATGGAACCTTTTCAAGGGCTAACTCCATTTAATATATCCTTACAATAATTAGCAAGGCTATCTGTTTCTGATTGTTATCTGCCTGTTTAATTAGGTCCAAATAATAAACTTAAAGGCGTTTTATGCTAAACTTTAAATTTAACAGGAAACAGGCAAGATAACATATAGCCCGACAGATAGCTTTGAAACGAATATACAGGATATAATACAGAAAAAAGGGGTGCCAATCATAATTTTCATTTCAGTTTTGGTGATTTTTTATTTATTTTATACATGTGCAAAAGAAAGCTTATGCCGACATAAGGAGAAAGGATATATATATATATATATATATATATATATATACTACTACTACTACTACTACTATTGGTGTTCTAGAAAATTATATATTTTATTTCTATGCACTGCAATCGACCATTGCTTGAAGTCGCTGAACTTGCACGGTTCACACACTGTCCTCCGATATTTGATTACTCTACCTGCTTTTTATAACTTGGTGCAGAATTCCATGGGACATGTATTCTCTGTTTCTAAATTTCCCGTCTTTAAAAAACACACGCACACAAAACTCAAAATATGTTTTTTAATTTTGTTAATATCTTTGAATATTTTTTCTGACATTTAGACATTCATCTGTGATTTTTTTTATTCCTTTATGTTCTGAAATTTGTTTTTATATTTTCGTACCTTCCACCCAGTTGCTGTTGATCAGTACTTATTCGAAGTGTGTCTGATAGCTAACAATTAAATACTGTATACCCTTTTCCCTTCATATTTTCTACTAATGCCGATCTTTGTTAATGAGCCTGTTTTGTTGCCGAATTTTCTTTTCTACACCAAACACAAATAAACTATGGAATATTCAAGCCTGCTTCTATTTTTCTCTTTGTTAAGTTAGTACACGTTCAGAAGTCTTAAAGTCAATAGTCTAGATGGGAATAAGTGACCAAAATATTAGAAGTGCGATTCATTAATGTAAAAATTGTATATTGTGATTATTCATACCATTACAATGTTCTTTTTTCTTTTTTTTTTAAAGAATCATTAATTCTAAACACACGGATAAATGTATGGCCAAATATATTTAAAATATGTTCTGAAATGTGTACTTTTTTATTTTTTAGATGATCACTAGTTGGTGGCCATCATGATTAGTATGAATCCTTCCGGGAATACCCCCTATAGTGACAGTTGTCCGGGGGGTTCTCGGGAAGGGCCCTATTCACCACCATCAAGTGGATTGGGAAGCTCAGAAAGTACTCATGGCGTCCGTAGTAATCCAAGTAATGATCCGAGTGCTCGAAATAGCAGTGAGGAATCGCATATTTATGAAGATATTGATATACAGGCTCCGCCAAAGCTCGCTCCGGTGAGCGGAGTCTTAGGATCACAGGTATGCTTTAAATATTTAGTACAAGCGATAAAGTTCTTTTACTAACGTTATGGGCCTTCAGTATAATCTGTGTATTCCAAATATTATAATTTGGCTTATTATGACAAGCTTGATGTGCTTTACACCGTGCTTCACTGTCTTGAATTTTGTTCTTCCTGCAGTTAAGTCCAAAAAATTTTAGCGTTCGCACGGATAACAGCCGCTATTCGCCTAGCCATTGACTTCAATAGATGGCTGAAGATATCCGTAGGGATCTGCAGCCATGCTGCTTGCAAGGCTTTCCACACGCTTGATGTGCTTTACACCGTGCTGCACTGTCTTGAATTTTGTTCTTCCTGCAGTTTAAGTCCAAAAAATGTTAGCGTCTCTGCACTTTGAAAATTTACAAAAATCCTGTTTCGGGAAACTTTAAGCTGGTTTATCAATCGTAAATCTTAGGCTGGTGTTTGAATGAATGATTTTTATTATGCACTAAATGGATGCATGATGTGTGATATAGTTTCTGACGATCTCAGGCCAACTGACGTGCCGCGACGTAAGTAATTGCGTTTTTACTGATTAGCGAAGCCTTGCCGTTTCTTGAATAGGTTGTCTACCTGTTGGTGAAAGAGCAGTTTAGGGTTACACCTGAACCAAAATCGCAATGCGAGATTGCTTTCAACATCAATAACCTGCTAACCAAAAAAAAAAAAAAAAAAAAAACTGTTGTTGGGGTAGTTCCATCTATAACTTGACTTGAAAATTCTCACTGGATGCCCTCTGAAAGGCATCCAGTGAGAAAATTCTGACTGGATGCCCTCTGAAGGGCATCCAGTCAGAATTTGTGTGCTGTGAATTTGCCAGTCAGAACTTGTGTGCGGATGTGTTTTCTAGTGCCCGTATATTGATAAATACACAGCGTCTAATCAACCTGGAAATATTTTACCTGCTATCCTGGTTAATATACACTCGATGATCATTGAATTATAACCACTTTCCTAATACCTTGTTGAGCCACCGTTCGCACGGATAACAGCCGCTATTTGCCTGGCCCAGTGGTTTTCAACCGGGGTTCCACGTAATTTGGGTTTAAGTTACTTAAACTTATTATTATTTTTTAATTTATATGTTTATTTCATTATAAAAAAGTGTACAGTATCTTTTTAATTTTGTGGTGATCTATAATTGATGTTTACTTAGTACCTCTGTATAAAGAATAAAATTATATACTGTATATATGTATATGAAATGTAATTTTTATAATTATATTATTGTAAAATATCATATAACACATATATATTTTTTAATATTTAATATATATATATATATATATATTATTAGAGTTAAGTCAATGGTGGTAAGTTATAATGTATATTATATTATATAATGTTATAATGTATTTAATGTATAATTAAATTTGTGTCGATTTAATATTATATATTAGAAATAATATTATAAATTAGATATAAATTAACTGTCCTATTTGCTTTTTACATACTTGGATATATATATATATATATATATACACACACACACAGAATCGGATCTAACAGGGAGAGAATTGAGTAGGGGTGCCGTTATTAAAAAAAGGTTGGAAACCACTGGCCCCTAGCCATTGCTTCAATAGATGTCTGAAGATATCCATAGGGATCTGCAGCCATGCTGCTTGCAAGGCTTTCCACAGCGTCGAAATACTTGATGGTTGCGTGTCCATACGCCCCACTTCCCGTTCCAAAGCATTCCATAGGTGTTCAATTGGATTGAGGTCAAGAGAACTTGGAGGCCAATCAAGATGAGTGATATTTTCGCTGTGTTCCTCGAACCACTCGTGCACAGCGCGGGCCGTCCAGTGACACAGCGCATTATCGTATTGGAAGATCCCGTTTCTGTCCGGGAAAAAATGCAACATAGTCTAAAAGCTGCCAGTAGACCTCACCAGTGAAACGTTGGTCAATATGCACCAGGAATCCTCGTTCTTGCCACAAAACATGCCCCCATATTAAGCAACAACCACACCTGCCCGGATAGTGGGCAACATGCACGATGGGTCCATGGACCTGTGTTGCTTGTGCCACACGCGAAGGCGTCCGTCGCCGCGTTGCACTATGTATTTGGACTCGTCCAACTAGTACACTCGTTTCCAGTCCTCCAGTGTCCAACCTGGTGTTAACACCACAGCATTCGTTGTCGACGAGGATCAGCGATGAGGAGAGGGTGTCTCGTGGATCGTCTGCTGTGGAATTCCATATATTCAAGTGTGCGGCGCATCGTCATTTGGGATATTGCATTCCCCATATTGTATTATGATGTCAACTTTCGCACCTGCAGTTGAGTCCGTAGAATACTCTGGATCCCTACGCTCACCACGAACATCCACCTTGCGCAATCCTTTACATTTCTGTCGGTGAGAGGTGGTTTGAACCATTCGACACCATTCTTTGTATATCTTAACCACAGAGCGCCAAGGGCAACCGACTAGTCGTGCCATTTCCGATATGGAAACACCAGATGCACAAACTCCCCAATCATGCCACTTTAAAATTCCATTATGTACGGGGAGGTCACAATTCAGTTATTACTGTGTGTGTGTGTGTGTGTGTGTGGGATACAGTATATGTGTGTGTTGAATAGGATAACAAGAAAGTGGAAATAAGAAGGTAGAAAAATGGGGAAGGAGTCTAGTGCAGTCAAGGGCAGCAAATGCTAAACTTCAGCAAAGCATGGACAATAAAGTGATATATACACCGATGAGCCAAAACATTATGACCAGCGACTCGTTATGCAAATCGAAGCAACTGCAGGTGAACTACGGCGCGTGCGTGGGTCGGGATACGTTATAAAAAACACCTGATGCTGAGCTCCATTAATCAGTGTTGCTCTTGTTCTTCAGATGGGAAAGGCAGCAGACTTAAGCGAGTTTGACAAAGGCCAAATTGTAATGGCCAGACGACTGGGTCAGAGCATATCCGAAACGGTATGGCTGGTGGGATGCTCACGGTCAGCTGTGGTTAGTACCCACCGAAAGTGGTCCTAGGAGAGAAAACCCACGAACCACCAGCGAGGTGTTGGACGACCACGGCTCATCGATGCTCGAGGTGAGCGAAGGCTCTCCCAGATGGTACGTGGCAACAGAAGGGCAACTCGCCAGTAATTGGAATGTTGGGGATGGGAGTAATGTGTCACAACACACAGTACATCGAACGCTGCTGAAAATGGGGCTGTGTAGCCACAGGCCGCTCCGAGTGCCCATGCTAGCCACGGTTCACCGCCGACAGCGCCTACAATGGAAACGCGAGCATCGAAACTGGACCTTGAGTGATTGGAAGAAGGTCATCTGCTCCGATGAATCACGTTTCCTGTTGCACCATGTGGACGGCTGGGGATACGTGTGCGTTGTTTACCTGGGAAAGTGATAGCGCCCGGATGCATCATTGGACGAAAACAAGCCGGTGGTTGCAGTGTCATGCTTTGGGTGATGTTCTGCTGGGATACCCTGGATACAGACATCCATGTGCCGGGCACTCTGATGTTTACCACCTACTTTTTACAGACTCTCTCAAGGTAAGGCCATATATATGTACTGTGAAAAAAATAATAATAAAACAAAATAAAAAATAAATAATAAATAAATAAAGTAAAATTTTTTTACTTTATTTATTTAATTATTATTATTTTTTTATTGATTTATTTTTATTTTATTAATCTTTTTTTTTTACAGTACGTACATATGGTCTTACCTTGATAAAATCTGTAAAAACTGAACAGAGCAACGAGACGGAGATGAACTTATGTTCTAGGAGCCGCCCATACATAAAATACATACATATCTAAACATCATTGCTGACCAGGTACACCCTTTCATGGAAACGGTCTTCCCTCTGGCGGTGCAGTCTTTCAGCAGAATGCCATACTGCCCGGATTGTTCAAGACTGGTTCGCGGAACATGAGGAAGACTTCCAGGTATTGCCGAGGCCTCCAAATTTACCAGAGATCAGTCTCATCGAGCATCTGTGGTTTGTATTGGAACGGTAACTCTGATCTGTGCTATCTCAACCACGGACCTTACAGTAGTTAAAGAATCTGCTGGTTAAGTGTTGGTATCAGATACCAGACACATTTAGAAATCTTGTAGCGTCCATGCCTCGCCGGATACGAGCTGTTTTGCCTGCACGTGGAGGACCATCATCATATTAGGTAGGTGGTCATAATGTTTTGGCTCATCGGTGTATATATAAAAATAATAATAAGTTAAAGAAAAGAAAGTGAGGGAAACAAAAAAAAAATTAAGAAAAAAAGTGAGGGAGAGACAGAGAGTGAAGATAACTAATAAAATATAATATATGCATAATAAGAAATATATAATTACAAAATTGATAAAATAATAATGTTACCACACAACTTACCAAACCGGGTCTTATCGGGTGCCAACGGCAAGGATTGCAAGCAAATTAGCAACATGTCTTCATTTCTGATGTAAACTACAAGCCAAAGAATAAAAAGCATAAACATAAATAAAAGGAATGAAGAGAAGTTTCTGAAAATTTGTTTTTTATATAATTGATCATTTCAGTGAAGGGGAACACATTTCACCATAATACCGTAACGTAAAAACCCACAGAATTCCAGTTATCCGTATTATCGCAAATGCAATAAGATCGACTTGACTACCCGTTTATAATAGATTGCGCTATCAGAAAAGCCCAATAAACCAGTGCAAATTGTTTTTATTATTTTTTTTGTCGTGACCTTCAGAAATGTATTTTAGAAAAATATCACAAAGGTGTTCAAAATTGATTCTTATAACGGGAACATATAACGATAAAGTGTAGTGCAATTTCCATTATAAATATGACCTTTTAGAGAGATAAATAGCTTAGTTATATAGCGAAAATTTCAACTTCCGAGGTCTTGGAACAAAATTCCAAAAAAAAAAAAAAAAAAAAAAAAATGTGTTATTGGGTTCACATTACGATATTTTCACAATACCTCCATTTATTCCTACAGATGCAAAATACGTTTCCATATTTTTTTCAGTTTGCTCCGGCCGGCAAAAACTTACGTATAGTCGAATTTCCGTTAGTCGAGTATTACGTAAGTCAAGGGAGTTCCTGTATTATAATTAAAATGCGTGTAACGGTACTGAAATTTATCCTGCTCATATGAATACAGAATAAAAATTTTTCGTAGTTGTCGCTAACAGAAGCATGCAATGGATCAGTGGTTTTCACCCTTTTTTGGTGAAACACTCATTTCAGTTAAATGTTTTGTTGTTGAATCTGTTACAGTTAATCGAAAAATATTGTATTCTCATTATATACAGAGTAGTTATAAATTTTTTTTTGATTATTTTTAAAAATCAATAACAAAAAAAACTCATCGAAAAATATAGTTTTTGCGTACTTTAGCTACATAATCTGCGATGGATTTTTCTTTCGCAGCGAAAATTTAAAATTCGACCATTCAAAACTCGATAGCCATTCTTTTATAATTGAAAAAGCCGTAACCATTCAGAATCACGGCGCATGTTAAATTTACTTCGTGTTTTGCTTTTTCTTATTATGGATCCTAGAATACGTCCAATTGCACATTTTGTAATTTGGAAACATTCTGCATATCGGGTTTAAACTGTTAGTATGTGTACCTCTTGGGGGTACGCAAGGACCTTTCAGGAAAGTGAATGAAGAGAGAAAAATATGGGTACAAGAGAAGAAGGATCAGTCCCAGAGAGTAGTTTCCAAATTTCAAAAAACAAACTTTTTAGCCCATGCTGCCTGAAAATTAGTACACATAAAATGTTCTGATTTTCCTTATTTTAATTAATCATGGGTATTTGTTTATTACTACAGATAAACAAGATATTTCTTGGAAGAAAAAAATACGGGGGGGGGGGGGCGTTTAGAAAGTTCGTGGCCTGAGTATGAAGGATTTATTTGAGGAGTCCAGTAACATGTTGCTTTTCAACCTAGTCCTCTTTGGTGTCAATACATTTGAAGAATGTTTTGACTCTAAACAGAAAGTTTTCTCTTGGACTTCCAGGAATGCATCCATTGCAGAAAACAATACTGTCGGTAAGAAACCCGAATCTTACGTGTTGGCTTCTTCTGAGCAATTTTAGACGACAGTATGTACCAGCAACCAGTATTTGCAATAGTATTTTCAATAGGGTTCAAATCTCGACTGTTGCCCTGCCAGTCCAACACTTTTAATTTCAGCATTTCTGAGGTATGAAAGGTCTGCATCTTAAGGGAGAAAAACGAGGTAAAACATTGGTGTGAGTATGTTTTAAGCGCTGTGAGACAAGAAGACAAACTCATCATTAAATCTAAATTGCATAAAACTTACCAATTCTGCTGTGTGCGAGTCCTGTTGAAAAATGCAGTTTTGTACGTGTCTGTGTGGTGATCCCTAATAACGGGTTTCAGGCACTCCTTCAAGATAACAGTGTAGGTTTCTGCATTCACCGTTCCGTTAATAAACTTAATTCGCCCAATCCCTTTTCTTGTTGTGCATCCCCAGACCATCTGACAGTCGGGGTACTTTACAGTCGGTGTTATGCTGTCAGGAAGGTATACTTCCAATTTTCGTTTTCTGACCTATTGCTTCCCATCCGAGCCATGCAAGTTGAATTTCGATTAGTCAGAAAAGATGACGGTGTCCCATTTCTCTTTTGTCCACGAAACATGCGTTTTAGCGCATGTTTCGTGGACAAAAACAAGCAAGTCACGTCTTCCTCATTTGCTGGGTTAACAAAGGCTTCTTCTTCTTCCTGGGCCGATAGGCATGCAGACCACATTCCGAAAGCTGTCTTTGGATAGTTTGTGCAGTTGTTTCAACACCAGAAGCCATCTCAAAGTACAGTTTTAGATCAGGAGGAGCATTAGCATGGCGGTTACAAAGGCATAGCCGTTGAAATATCGAACATATGGAGCCATGCTTACACCACTGCAAAACAGGATACTAATGAGTGTGTATACCCTTCGAGTACCCAGAATCATCTGTCCAGGTGACTGATGCTTCTGGGTAGCCAAGAGACCAGAACAGAACAACAGAACACACACATAATACACACAAACCTACGTCACACATCTGGCCCGTTTGTAGTGATACTGATCTTCACAGAGATACGAGGCGGAGATGAACCCACGTTCTAGGAGCCGCCCTTTACAAAAACACATGTCCATACCCTTCCAATGCCGTATTTATAGAAACGGCTGATGCAATAGAAGCTTTATCTGACTCAATACCTTCGCTTTGTGTCAAACAAAATGACCGTATCAAACAATATACGTTTCACTACAAATGTTACTTTTTTTTTTTAAGGTGATGCAGTTTTTTATCCGCTACTGTAAATATGTTTATTCCATCATAGCATAATCACATAAAAATCCTTGTTAGACTAGAAAGTCCTACATCAGTCAAGCATTAAACCATTAATGCAAACTGTTGATGGATATTTGGTTTGGTGAAAAAACTAGAGTTGCTGAAAATACTCAGCAGAATAGTTATTTCGGATCTATTCTTGCAAAGTAGAGGGTTAATCCGTTTCTGACGTGAGAAGGTAACATTCGTTAGAAAGGTCAGACGACCAACCCAGTACAAGATTGATTAGTAGCGCATCTGTGAGCACTGAAGGAGACAGAGAACATGACTGATAAGCTGATTTATGCAGCAGCCAGTGTCTTCTCTTATAATTAAAGAGCATTGTAGTCTTAACTTCTCCACCCCTTTAATAGTCGAAGTTCTGACACGTGAAGCATTTCGTTGCAAAACCATCTCTCTCTTTCTTGTTAATTACAAGACTTGCAGAGCAGAAGGAAGAAGAAGAGAGGTACGTAGCAGTTTTTGAAATTTGCCCTCCATATGCAACTAGTCAGCATGTCTGCTGAAACAAAATGATCAGAGTCAATGATTTTTCTGTGTTTTCCGCGAAAGCGATAAGACAAATAGAGGGGTATTGTTACTTTTTTAACCTTTTTGGTAGAATGGCTTTTTAGTAAGCCGCAGCAGGAAGGTCAGTGCATTGATTTGCATGAAGTAGTGTGTGTGTGTGTGTGTGTGTGTGTAAAGGGTCAGATCGTTATTTGCGACAACTTCATCTTCAGAATTCTAATTTGTCCTTCCAGTCCAATAGTCTTGCGTTAGTCTTCTGATACACAGGTTTGGTCTTCAAGAGGCGGGCGTAATTTAGAAAAGATTCTACTTTTAAGGTGAATAACCGTGTTTGTTTATAAGTGAGAAACTGCTAGCTATAAAAAAAAAAAAAAAAACAGTTGAAGTAACCAGCTTTGCTAATGGAAATTTAATGTTATATATGACGAATTGGGAAACGTCAGTCTTATGATGTTCAATAAGTTGCTGGTATTATATGGCATAAAATAGGCTCGAACTCCTTTCTCTTTCTTTAACTTTTGTTTTTGTTATTGGTCTTTGAGACTTTTATTTATTATTTCAGAACCATGAAAACGTATAACGTACGTTTTCATGGTTCAGGCCGGATACAATTGTACAGGCCTTGAATTGATCGAGTCAACGTGGTCGTTGAATATGACGATGTTCACATTCAACCAATTTTAAAGACGAAATGTGCACAGGGCATAATAGCATATGGGTTTAAATAACTATATAATATGGGTGTAGATACATAATAGTTTACCCATAAATTAAACTATGTACATAGTGAAAATGCATCGTTTTTAATTGTATCTCATATTATGGCTACCCTCAGGGCCGGATTTAGGTATTGCGGGCCCCCAAGCACAAAATGTTTTGGGCCCCCCAAAAAAGTTTAATTTTAAAAAATCTAAAAAATACACTTATTATTATCTCTTTATATATAATAAATATAAATACATATGCGACAAAGAAAAAAATTACTTACAAAGTTAAAAATATATATTATATTTCCGATTTATAATTAAATACATTCATTCACAACAAAATCATTATAACATTTTTTTCCTACTTTTGATGGAGGAAAATTGGTCAATTATATCATTGAAGCAAAGAGTTCGCAGCTTATCGTTAAGCCGACTAATTTTTCCTGAGACAGTCGTGCGCATATAGTTTTTTATTATTTTCAGTGTACTGAACAATCGTTCTCTAGTGCAGTTCGATCTCAAACTTAAATACAAACGTAAAATCGTTTCAATGTTCGGAAATGCTAGAAAAATGTTGTCCTGGCATATAAGATGGTATAGCTCTTCGTGATTGAACTTGGTATTAGGCCAAACCTTTCCATGTAGCCACGGATCAGTGGCATTTCTAGTTACTTTTTGTTTTATGTCTAGACGCTAAGCTACCGCCGAATCGTTATGTCGGGAGCTTGTAATTTTAAATTACAAGACTTGTAAATTTTGCCAAATAAAATCTAAACTAATCGACATCTTTTCGTGGGAAATTATGGGATTTTTTCCGGGGCCCCCGATGGCCCCCTAAGCTACTGTTTATTTTGCTTATACATAAATCCGGCCCTGGCTACCCTTCACAATGAGTTATCAAGCATTGCACTGCTTCAAATAAGTAACACTTCTGTAGTATAGAAGACTACTGTTATTTATTCTCGTGGATACCACCGCCCAGACGGCCAACAGCTTTGAAACGGTGCCGTCTGGGTGGTGGTATCCACTGAGAATAAATAATAGTAGTCTTCTATACTAGAGAAGTGTTACTTATTTGAAGTAGTGCAATGCCTGGTATCTCATTGTGTGAAGGTAGCCACAATATGAGATACAATTAAAAACAATGTCTTTTCACTACGTACATAGTTTAATTTATGGGTAAACTATGGTGTATCTACACTGATATATAATTATTTATCCTAGAATATTATTATTATTATTATTATTATTATTATTATTATTATTAGCCATATAGTGCAAGGAAGCCTAAGGCTTATGCTGCACCAGCAAAAAAAAAAAAAAAAAAAAAAAATTCCGAGTTAAATTTTTTAACCAAAGGAATTGCCAAGAAACAGAAGAATGATGATATCCAGCTCAGGACCCTGGGTGTGTCAAGCCCGTATTCACCAGATACGAGCCCCTATAAATAAAGTGACCAGATCCTTAGTATTCCAATGCGGGACAAAAGGAGAGAGGATTTTTCACTCCCCTAGAAACATATTTTTATATATAAAAATATTCACATACAAAATACAAATTAAATACATTGACTTCTTTGAATTAAACATAAAATAAAATATCAAACTTCTTAAAACTATATATATATATATATATATATATATATATATATATATATTTATTTGTTTTATTTTATTTATTATTTATTTTTTTTCAAAGAAAGGCTGAAATTCATTATACGGTACCTTTCATGTTACGCTGCGTAACGAACAGAATGTTGAGGGAAGGACGTGAACTTAGAAAAATAATTGTAATTAGAAAGGAAAAAAAAAAAAAAAACCACTTATTAGAGGGGTCATGTTTTTAATCAATTTTCATTTTTGTTTAGTGAAAAAATGTTAGTTTTTTTCTGTGAAATAATAATAATAATACATACTTCTTTTAACAATAAAAACAAGAGAAATTAAATAATATAATTAAATATATATTTACTCCCAGGGGCTCACATCTAGTGAGTATGGGTTTGGCACACCCAGGGTTCTGAGCTGGATATCATCATTCTTCTTTCTTGGTGATTCCCATTGACACTCTCTCTCTCTCTCTCTCTCTCTCAGGTTAACTCGGGAATTTTTTTTTTTTTTTTGGTTGGTGCAGCATAAGCCTCAGGCTTCCTTGCACCATGTAGCTAATAATAATAATAATAATAATAATAATAATATTTTTTTCGTTGAGTGAATTTTTCTTAATAATTCTTCATTACACAGTACTGCCATAAATACTGTCACAAAAGTAAGACTCCCGTAAATACAGAAAATCATATCACAGAGCTGTGGATTTTTCATCATGTGTAGTACAAATGTTTGGTTTTCTTTAACAGGTATCATCAACAAGTAAACGAAGTCAGTGAAAATGGAATGGGGAGATAAAGAAAACAGGACTACTGTCAAAATTCAAACTTCTGAAATCACTTGGAATAAGCCGAAGAATTGATTACAGGAGCAATTGATAGGCATAATGAAAAAAAGAGAATTGATGATAGGCCCCAGTCGGATCGCCCAAGAACCGTGAGGACCCCTGCAGCTATCAAGGTGGTGGAGAACAGAATTCGTAGGAGTCCCCTATGAAAAAAGGAAATCATGTCCAGAGAAATGGGACTATCACCAAGATTGATGGCACGCATAATCAAAAGTGACCTAGCGATGGGTACCTACTGTAGGAGAACAGGACAGTTCATAACTCCAGCTCTGATGGAATGGAGGTAAAAAAGATCAAGATCAGAGCCACTGCATCGTCGGTACACGAATGGTAAGCATCGACAGATACTCTTCACAGATGAAAAGATTTTTTACTATTCAGGAGAGTTACAACCGTCAAAATGACAAGGCGTATGCCCATAGCTCTGCAGAGCCATATCAGGCTGTTAGAAGGATTGAAAGGGGTCATTATCCAGCATCAGTAATGGTTTGGTGGGGAGTCTCCTACGACGGTGTAATAAAGATGCATTTTTGTGTTCAGGGAGTGAAAACTAGTGCAAGGGTGTACCTGAATGATATTCTGGAGCTGCATGCGAGACCCCTCAATCAGACTCTCTTCATTGGTCAGCAAGGCAAAGATCAACCAAACATGGCTGACAGACAATGTGCCCGAGTTCATCAAGCATGACGAATGGCCTCCTGCCAGCTCAGATCTTAATCCACTTGATTACCGTTTGTGGGCTATTTTGGAAGGGATGGTCTGTGGTAAAAGGCATACCACATTGGAGAGCCTGAAGAGATCACTGGAGCATGGATGTTGTGCGTACTGTTGATGAATGGCTGGAACGTTTGAGGTCTTCTGTAAAAAACAAGGGGGGGACATTTTGAATGAGTATTGTGTTGCTTCATTTGTTGGGTATTCAAGAACAAACCCACAGAGTTTTGAGTTCGTGTGTCTTTTTATTTTATGGCTATACGCAGTAATACATGTGACAGTATTTATGGCAGTACTGTGTATTTGCTATTTCTTCGTAAAATTCTTCACAATTAGCAAAATTGCACATAACTTGTAGTATTGCTTTCAGCGTTTCTACGGTCAGCTGTGTTTTTGTTGACGTCCACAAAAAACTCGAAAAAACTCTTTCCGTTGTACCATTGGTTTCCGGCAAATATAATGCAAATGATTTGCATTAAGTATGATAGCTATATGTCAAATCTGGGACATTTTCCTGGACAGTTTGCAATATGGGGGAAAAGGACCGAAATCCGGGACTGTCCCGCATAATCTGGGACGTCTGGTCACTTTAAATATAAAGAAAGTTTATTTTATTTTATGCTCTTAAATATTTTCAAGTGAAAACTTGATTAGTTTATTGCAGTGATCCAGTTGTGGGACATGTCAGGAATCAAATATGCAAACATCTCTCGGCTATGCTGTGAATGGAGGAGGTAATGTAAAGTTCGATTGTGCGATCCGAATACAGGCACTTCCCGACTTACGTAAGGGTTGCGTTCCTCGGAACTCCACGTAAGTCGGAATTTCCCAAAATGCTTATGTAGCATTCGCAACTATGTGTGTGCTAAATTTGATTGAAGCAAAAAAATTGTTCGAAGAACATGTAAATAGAATTATTCAATTTTTTATCTCATGCACAGGAAAAAATACAAAAGTGTACAAAATGACAAAAATTTCAAAATTATAAAATTACAAAAAGAGAGAGGCATAACGTCAGCAAGTTTTACCTTTCGAGCATCGTTTCCAGAATTAACTCTCCAGCTGATAAGCATGCGGCTGCAGAAGTAGAGGGCTGTGGAAACTTAGAAAGGATTTTTTCCAACACATCACAAAATTTCTCTGCAGCTGCAGAATCGGCACTGGCGACTTCACCTCATACTTTAATGTTTTGGAAACCAGCGCGATACTTGAACCTATTAAACCACTTGTTGCTTGCCACGAACTTTGCTTCTGGTTCGCCATAGTTATCCTTAATGCCTTCTAAATATTTCTTGCTTTTTCTTGAATGGCCATTAGATGCAGGGTCATTCACTTCTGAATCTGATTTTCCATCCATATTATTAATAGCTTTTCCATCTTCGACATAGCACCCAAACACTGTTTTGTGATCATTGTGAGCAAGTTTTACCTTTCGAGCATCGTTTCCAGAATTAACTCTCCAGCTGATAAGCATGCGGCTGCAGAAGTAGAGGGCTGTGGAAACTTAGAAAGGATTTTTTCCAACACATCACAAAATTTCTCTGCAGCTGCAGAATCGGCACTGGCGACTTCACCTCATACTTTAATGTTTTGGAAACCAGCGCGATACTTGAACCTATTAAACCACTTGTTGCTTGCCACGAACTTTGCTTCTGGTTCGCCATAGTTATCCTTAATGCCTTCTAAATATTTCTTGCTTTTTCTTGAATGGCCATTAGATGCAGGGTCATTCACTTCTGAATCTGATTTTCCATCCATATTATTAATAGCTTTTCCATCTTCGACATAGCACCCAAACACTGTTTTGTGATCATTGTTGATCTTAAACGCGTTGATCCTTTAACATGTTCTTTTATATGCGCACTGACCCAGTAACGTAGCTGCCCTTTTTCGGGCCCCTACTTAATGAAAATTGCAAAAACAGGAGACAGCCAAAGACGCCGGGGCCCGGAGGCAATTGCCTTGTCTGCCTACATGGTAGCTACGCCACTGCACTGCCCCTTAAGGATGTACCGTGACAAGTCTTACTGTTGATAAAGGAATCGGTTGCCTCTGAAAGCTACAGTTGTTTTTATTTCCTTTTAGTGTAATTTCCATATTTTTAATTTTATATATATTATTTTGTCGCTTTTATTGTACAATCAGTGCATTTTATTTTATTCTACCATTTTATTTTTACAAAATTTGATCTGTTTTTATATTATTATTATTTTAATAAAAGTTTCAGTTATAGGGTTGGTGTGTTGCCTTGCAGTTATTATGAGTCGGAACTTTCCCCAACCCCAGGCGGATTCAAGCGAAGAACGGACACCGTTCTTCGCTTGAATCCGTCCCGAATTAGTGGCGTAATTCCATGAAGATTCCATTTTCTATGGAAATATGAGAAGTTCGGCAAAAAAATTTAATAACAGGTGAACAATCCCATATCTATAAACAAAAAGGTTCATTGACTTGTATGTACAGGCACTCCTAGACTTATGGAAATTCGACTTTACGTAAGTTTTTGTCGGCCGGTGCAAACTTAAAAAAATCATGGAAACGTATTTCGCATCGTTTAGGAATAAATGGAGGTATCGTGAAAACTCTATTATTGGGTTAAAATTATGATATATAATTTATTGATATATAACAGAGTTTTTTTTTTTTTTTTTGTATTTCGTTCCAAGTTGAATTTTCAACTTTCGTTCCAATCGTTCCAAGTTGAAAATTCAGAAGTTGAATTTTCGCTTTTTTAACTAAGCGATTTATCTCTCTAAAAGATCATTTTTATAATGGATATTTCACTACACTTTCATCGTTATCATATGATCAGTTGTAAGATTCAATTTTGAAAGTGTTTGTGATATTTTCACAAAGTGATATCATTTTGCCTAGATATTGGAGTGTCACGAAAGATAAGCATAGGAGCAGAAGAATCCTTTTTGCGAGATATAAGACAAGACTGAGTTTTAGAAGGGTTGAAATCAACTAAGTTGTCTTTGCCCCACTGGAGAATTACCTGAAGATCGGCATTTAAGGAATTGGCAGCAGATTTTCGAGAAGTTGAAGCTGATTGAGCAGGGCAAGGTTTCTCAAAATGGAAAGTTGAATGCAATGTGCTATCATCGGCAAAACTATGGATAGGATTTCCAGTCAATGGAAGAAGGTCATTGATATACAAGAGGAAAAGAGTGGGGGAAAGAACTGAACCTTGGGGGACACCGGCATTAGTGGAGAAGTTAGAAGACAGAGAGCCATCTGCCATTACCCTCAGTGAGCGATCAGAGAGAAAACTGGATAACCAATTACAAAAAACAGTTGGCAAACCAAGCTTGTGGAAGCTTGTGAAAGCAAACCAAGCAAATGGAAGCTTGTTTGGAAGACCTTTATGCCAAACACGATTGAAAGCCTTTAAGATGTCAAGAGCAACTGCTTGTGTTTCACCAAACTTTTCCATTGAATTTGTCCATAAATGGGCAACATAAGCCAGAATATCACCAGTGGATCGACATGCTGGAATCCATACTGCCGAGCATTGATCAGATGGAAGGTTTCTAGGTAATTAAAGAGTTGGCAGTTAATTGATTTCTCCATTTCTTTAGAAAGAGTAGAAGTAATTGCAGTGTGATGATAATTGATGGGAGGGATTTGTCACCCTTTTTAGGAACTGGCTGGATATGAGCAATTTCCAGGCAGAAGGAAAAACACCTTTGGAATAAGAAAGTGAAAAAAGGTGGCAAAGAACAGGAGTAAGTTAAGGAGCACAGGTTTTGAGAACAAGTGGAGAAATGCCATCAGGACCTGGAGCTTTCTTAGCATCAAGATTCGTCAAAATCCTTTTGACGGAAGACCACAGGAGGCATTGAATGGAGCGTGTTCGGAATGGTGGGAGCTGTTTTACCAAGATCATTAATACATGAGTTGGAAGAAAAATGGGATGCTAGCAGGTCAGCTTTATCCTTGACTGAAGTGACAACAGAACCATCTGGTTTTGACAGAGGTGGGAGCAGAGATGGGCAAAAGTTGCGGTTAATAGCTATGGCAAGAGACCAGAATGCTCGGCTACCATTAGGGCAAGAAGCAAGTTTTCTATTCTTAGCCTGTTCAAAATCTAGTTTGGACTGGTTAATAACTGCTTTACAATTGTTGCGAGCTTTGGTATAGGCAGAAAATGAAACTGAAGAAAACAAGCTAATTACAATATGCAACATTCTTCTCTTGAACAGCCTTAGCACATTTATTGGAAATCCAAGGTTTAGACAGAGGATGAGATTTTAAAGTGGAGTGTGGAATAAAGGATTCCATTCCTACAAGAATAATTTCACTGACACGATCAGAGCAAACATTGGCATCAGAAGTTTTGGAACAGTAATCCGACCAAGGAAAATAAATCTCGTAGGTCATCCCATTTTGCATTCTTATAATGCCAAACAATACGAGGTTGGAAATAGCCATGAGATAAAGGCTCCATTGGAGAAGAGACAATCACCAAGTTGTGATCTGAGGTGCCTAGAGGACCACTGACTTCGACCATGTACTTAGGGTTGTTTGTGAGAAAAAGATCAAGCGTTGTTGGCTGTATGGTTAGGATTGTTCGGTATTCTTGTAGGTAAATGTACAATCTGTGCAAGGTCATTAGAAATTGCAAAAGCCTCAGCATCTCGACCAGCTGGGTCGGTGTGACTAGAAAATGGAAGCCAGCTGGAGTTGGAACATTAAAATCACCAAGGAAAATTACCTCACTGTTAGGAAAGTTGGACTGGAGGAAGTCAAAGAGCTCCAAGCGATTAGCGGAGTTGGGAGAACAGTAGAGACAGCAGATGAATTTGACACAATGAGGCGGAGAGATTTTAAACCAGAGATTGAAAAGAGGAGATTCCAAATTGCCAAGTCTCTGACAGCGAATATCGGAACGGACATATGCACAAGAACCCCCTTTGAGGTGAAAGGAATTATACAGCGAATAATTTGGGCAACTGAGATGAGTAGTAGTTGAATCAAACGATAACTGAGATTCTGTCATGAAAAGTACATCAGGTTTGGCAGACTGCAAGTGGAAATGGACATCGAGATTAGAATTGAGACCATGTATATTTGTGAAATGAACTAGGAAGTGTTTGGAAGGTTTAGATCTTTTCACAGATAAGCTTACTCTATTAGTTTGACAATTCATGGTGTATTCGATAGTAAGAAAAAGTGGGGGAGATGGGCGGTATGAAGTAATGAAATTTTTGAATATGGTGCACATATGGTAAGAATATACCCATATCCTTGACATAACATAGCCTCGGCAATGCTCCCCGTATACACATTACTCGGACTCCCTCCACTCACTATCTGGCATAGCAGAGGTAGCAAGATTATACACTAGCTGATCGGAAAGCCTGCTAAAGAGTTACCAATAGGTTTGGTCCAGTGTACTAACTAGCGGCTAGCCTGTGAACACCGTTTTAGAGCTGTACCCTCGAAATGTAAGGAAGATTGGCTAATTATAATAATAAGGCTAAGGCTAATTATAATAATAAATACCCTAACTAAGACTGCAGATATCGAGTGCTGGGCAAAATCTTTGGTTAAATAACCGTTACCGCTGTTTTTAAATAGGGAACTCATTTTCTGCTATAAAAACAGCAGTAAGGCAGGGGATAAATACCCTAACTAAGACTGCAGATAGCGAGGCCAAACGATAACTTCGTACTTCCCTCTAAGCCAAACTAAATTCGCATCCAGTGAAACAATCAGAAACAAAAATACGCATTCACAGTAATCACCCAATTATAGAACTCGACCGTACTATATCTCTGTTTAAGACCACGCCCACTGCGGAGAGAAAACTTGTACCGAAATTCTGGAGTATAGACAAAAAAAATTATCAGAATCTTCTCTTCATTACTTATGTTTACTTATTATAATGGTGAAGGGAAAGTGACCAACAGAAAGTGCAAGTGGTGACTGCTAAGAAAAGGAAGAAAATTGATTTAGAAATGAAGATGAAAATAATTAAGAAGTATGACGCAGGACAAAGTTTGTTATCTATTGCATGGAATTAAGTCTCACTGCTTCAAAAGTGAATACTATTTTACAAGTGTGTTGTACTATTTGACATAAATTTATATAAAACTAATACAATTTCCATTATAAAAATGACCTTTTAGAGATTTAAATAGCTTAGTTATACAGCAAAAATTTCAACTTCTGAGGTCTTGGAACGAATTACAAAAAAAAAAAAAAAAAAACACACAATGTGTTATTGGGTTCAACTACAATGTTTTCACAATACCTCCATTTATTCCTATAGGATGCAAAATACATTTCCAAATTTTTTTCAGTTGTCATCAGCTGGCAAAAACTTAGGTAAAGTCGAATATACTTAAATCGAGTATTGCATAAGTTAGGGATTGCCTGTACTGTGTATTGTGCGTAATAATCATTGCATTTGGGTTTTTTTTTTTTTTTTTGTTATAAATTGTGAATTATTACTGTAGTTGCTAATGCACCTGAAATGTAATGCATTGCTTACATTAGCTAACTTGTTTTGTTATATATTATATATATGAAATACCAAGTTTCTTAGCAGGTGTTACGCTAACAAGCATGCTTGCCATTAAGCATTAGTGTGAAATAACTGCTTCATATTTCACAAAATTACTGTCCACAACAAAGAGTAACCAAATTATATAAAACTTGATTTATTATATTTAGAATTATGTTCAATTTAAAATGCATTAATAAGTTCAAAACTTTTAGAATATGTTTTGTTGTATAGGAGATGAAAGGGAAAATTTTAAAAGCTGAATGATTGTTAATAAAATATCATTTTTAATACATAACATTACCACTGCAGAATGACTTTCCAGTGCACTCCTATCTATTGAATCCTGCTTTGTATGAAGGTGTAATTTTAATTATCAGGAATAATTGGCCAATTAATTGAGATTTAGTTATTGGCTTTTATTATCCACAATTTGTGGATAATAAAAAAAATGCGGGTTTTATTGTTGGAGAACAAATTTGGTTACTGGTTATAATTTTAATTTATTAACTTTAAAAGCATCGAAAAGAAAGCAGATGCCTAATGACCTATTTTCTCCCTTATCTGCCTAATTTTTTAGACAAAAACAGTGATTCGGCCTGTTGCTTGTAGACCACTCATTACAGCTGCATTTGTTAGTCCTCAGTATTCTACTCCTACATATGGTATTGGTCATCGATCATCTCAACCAAGTCCATACTCGTGCGAGTCAGAATCACGATCGTGCAGCCATTATCCCCTTGGAGATGATGATCCCCTCTCATTAACTTATTCCATGGATAGTTGTCTCAGAAACTCAGATACTTCTGTGTCATGTATATCGTCACATGTTGGGCATGGATCTACTTTACATCTTGAACACCTGGGCACGCCTTCTCCAAGTGATAGTGGTGTTGCAGAACTAGAAGCCATGCTGCGTGAAAAGGATTCAGAAATTTCCTATTTACGTGAGACATTGGAGCAAAATGAACAAGTGATATTTAAAGTGTATGAGGAGAAAGAACAAGGTTGGCGGAGAGAACTGCACAGAGTAAGAGGACACTATGAGATGAAACTAAGGAACTGCGAACAGAAATTATTAAAATTAGAGAATCTGCTCAGTCTCCATACCTACCAGGTAAGTTAGAAAATTTAAGCAGAATTATGTTCAATTTGCTGCATAATATGAAAATTTATCTAGACATACAAGTTAGTGCATTGCATCAAGTTTGTACATAGTAAGTCAACTGAAGTTGATTACATGCATTCTTTTATTTACATCTCATATTGTGAATACCTTCATAATGAGTTGCCTGTTCATTATACTTTGAATAAGTAATGCTTCTCCAACAAAGAAGACTATTGTAACTTATTCTTAGTGGATACCACCATCCAGATGGCTGTTTGAGGGCTATTTGGCCATTCATCAATGGGTTGGTAGGTATAACAACTGACAACCCAGTTGCGAAATTAACTCCACAATATGAGAGATGTGAAATTATTATCATTATTATAATTAGTGTATGGTGCAAGGAAGCCTGAGGCTTTCGCTGCACCAGCCAAAAAAAAAAAAAAAAATTTTTGAGTTACCCCTGAGAGAGAGAGAGAGAGAGAGAGAGAGAGAGAGAGAGAGAGACGGGAATCAAGAAAGAGAAGAATGATGATATCCAGTTCAGGGTGGGTGGCAAGTCAGTACTCACCAGATGAGAGCCCCTGGGTAAATGGTGCATGGTAGTTTAAAACTCATTAAAAATTTAGAGTTGAAAGCCTCAGACTATGGAAAACTTATTAGACATACAAGTTAGAAGTTAGTTGATTGCATCAAGTCCGTATGTAGTAATCAACTTTGGTTGATCACGTGGCATCATTTTTTTTTACATCTCATATTGTGAATGCCTTAACAAGTTGCCTGTTCATTATACATCAAATAAGTAATGCTTCCCCAATAGAGAAGACTATTGTTACTTATCCCTAGGATACTGCCATCCAGATAGCCATTTCAAGGCTATTTGGCCCTGCATCATATGAAAATTTATTTATTGTGTACTTGTGTTGCAGTTATCTAACCATTATAATAGAATCAAATTTAGGTTATGAAGTTGCAGTAAACATTTTACTTAAAATAAACAAGTACATGTTCTGTACATGGCCAGAAAATTCCATCCCCTAAAAAGGGACTAAAATATTAAAAAATAAAATTAATAATAATAAAAAAAAAAAAAAAAAAAAAAAATATATATATATATATATATATAAAAACCAAAATTCCCACGTATTCCAACAGTGAGGCTAGTAAATCCTGTTCCCTATAAGGAGCTAGCAAGAAAAAAAAAAAAAAAAAAAAGGAAGAAGGAGTAGAATAAAAGTTGCAATATTCCCAAGAACCATATATAGGTCCCAGTCAGCCCATCCAATTTATTCAAGTTCAGGCAGGTAGTCTATCAGAGTCGAATCTTGTATAGGCAAGGTTCAGGAAGTCAGATCCAGTACTATCACATCAGATCTGGTACAGTCGTGATCAGGAAGTCAAGATAGTAATAAGGTCAAGACCACACAGAGGTTGCAAACCATGCTACCCATATTACAGAAGGTGGAATTCGAATTGAGTACAGACAAGCCCAAGCCTAGGGATTCGCATTACAAACTAATTTTCAGTTCTGGTAAAGACAAGTTCAGGGAGACAGTATAGTTTAAAGGTTCAAGTAGTCAAGTTCAAAGAGAAGCATCCATCTGAGGAAGTTCAGTAAAATCTCTTATCTAAGGTCTTAGGGTTATAAATTATCATGGGCTAAGATATTGTGCGTGAGATCCTAATAAGTCAGTATCATTTAAAACTGATTACTACCAATTGGGTAAAGTCAAATTCACTCAGTAAGATCTATAAATCCTGGTAGTTAGACCATTAAGGTATCGTTAGTCCCAATTCAATATGGAGAACTCAAGACAGCAGCACCAGCCATTTGTCTTATGAGATTTTAATGGCCAGGTATGATGTATATAAGCTTGGCAAATCATTTCTTTGTCTTTTTTATGGTGGTAAAGGTGGCCCCAGGAAGAAAAGAATAAGTAATATGTTCTTTGTAGCTGATCCCACTGAGTTTGCCAAATGCTGAGGCACTTGTTCCAGTATCTAGATATTTTACTCTTGATGTCAATATTTAAGTCAAGTGCAATTCTGAAGAAATCAGTGGGAATTCTGGATTTTGATTGAAATTAAATGTTTATAAACTAGAGGCATGAGTCCAGTTATAATGTGTAACACAGCAGTAGAAACTGTTTGGCAAGCCTTGTTAAATAAGTAATGTAAATGTTATTTTCTGAGGAGTTAATAGTTTGGTTTGAAAAAAGATTTCTTTGTCCTGTGGAACCATGTACCAGAATGGTATATGGCCATTGGGACAAAAACAGCATTTTAATAAAATTGGAGCATTCTTTGACTAAGTGCTCAGTCCTGTTTGGAGATCCTAATTAGGGAGCCGATAAATTTTTTTCATCTTAACAGTAAGATGATTTACATGTGAAATAAAATTGAGTTTATCTACTATAATGCTTGAATACTTAATCTCTGGAGCCAGAGGGATAAATTTTCTGTTGATTTTAATAACTGGAGGACGATTATAGTGGAGCTTTCCCCTTAAAGATCAACATTTTCATTTTAGTTGAAGAAAAGCTCAGTTTGTTCAGAACAGACCAGTTGGGAAGACTGGATAAAACGTTATTAGCAGTTGGTTCCAAAGCAGAACATGACCTAACAAAAACCACAAGCTGTCAAGTCATCAGTATAAGGGATTTTATGGGTTTTGTGATTGTTCTGAATAGCCAGCCATTCAGAACAATCTTCCACGTGAGGGCCCATGATGGATCCTTTGGGGACACCCTTGTGTGGTAGGTCTTGAGACAGAATAGTGCTTGGAACTTGTGGTTGCTAAAATAATTCATTACAATGAGTTATAGTTGTTCAGGCAAATGCCTCTGTTGATTGAGGGTACTCTTCCACAAGAAGGAATCAAATCCACCATAAAAATTGATAAAAATACAAGCCTGTACTTAGCATTATATCTTTTGAAGCGGGTTACAAGATCACGTAGTGAATCCTCACACAATTTACCTTGACCAGTCGGCGCCTCCGTAGCCAGGTGGGAAGGAGCATCAGTACGTAGCACATGCTTCTTGATTAGACCGGGGTTCGAGCCCATCACCACCAAATATGGAGGATGCGGAAAGGTCAGGGAATGACCACCGCATATCCCGGAGCAATATGGCCTTAGTTGCTAATGCTCCTAAAAACTAAATAACAAACAAACAAACAAACAAATCTTGACCAGTCACGTTGTTGCAGAGAAGTTAGACCCACGGATTCAAAAAGATCAATTCTTGTGCAGATTTACCATGTTTTTGGAGAATTTTCAGTAGGTAGGGCATGTTCCCACATGTCAAGAAAACACATTCAGAGAGATATTTATTAAATAACATCAGAAGTAGTTCAGGCTTTAATTCAAAATTTTTTTTTTAATGAAAATGTTCTCCCATAATTCCGTGTCAGGGCATTTATTTGTTTTAATTTTTGACTACATACACCATTTCTTTCATAGTAAAAGGGTACATATCAACTGAAGGTATACAACAAGTTAAATTTTCAGAATGCATGTCACTTTGTGTCTGTGTGTCAAAATGATCAACAGGTAAACGTCTGTCTCAAATAGCGTTCACTGACTCATACCAGTTTGTTGGCTCTGTGTTATTGTATATATCAGGCAAAACTGTTTTATTTCTGTACAGAAGATCCTAAGGGTCAGAATTTTTTGAGGTTTTTCCATGATGAATGCTTTTGTATAACAATAGCCTCAACATAAGATTTTTTCAAGTCGCAGTAGATATAAGTCAATCCACTTAAGGGGAGGGTCTTTCTCTTTTTATTTGAAACTTTTGAGAGCTTAGTGGACTTGATGCCCCAAGGTGGAAAGACTGTGTCCAAATGAAACATTTAACAGAAAGTGATTCAAAATTTGGAAGATTATCATGTGAAAAGCTATCTTCAATGCATGTTTATGCCTGTTTCATTGTGTTTGATAGAATATTGAGTGATGTTCAATAAAGGGAATTAGCAGCTACATAAAAACACTCTAGTCCTGTGATCATTGTTCAATCTACAGATATGTTCCAATCAATAATTTTGTTAGAAATGCTATTAGTTCATAAAGTTAAATCCTGATGATTGGAACTGTTAAAAGTAAATGGTTGATTTAGTTCATTATGTATATAAAGTTTGTGGGTGAAATTAAAATATTCTAATAGATGACCCCCCCTCCCAGGAGTGTCGCAACCTCACAAAACCACGGATATGACTTTGAATTAGCATGAGAGGGCAGAAAGGAGACAATATAGAGACATGAGGTAAAAGGAGACAATATAGAGACATGAGGTAAAAGGAGATGGCTGATGTAATTAAAATACCTGTTGCAAATTTATCACATAATCCAGAAATCACTAAAACATCAAAAGCTTTGTTCAAGGCAACAGTCAACAGACAAGGCAACAGACTTTGGAAGCAAAGGAACTGACTGAATAACTCTAGAGGACAATGCATGTCCTGTAATTTTGGAAGTTTGTGCTGCTAATCATTTTGCAAAGGAAGGATTTTCCTGTATGTTTATTATATCCATTTGCTTTTCTTCAGAAACAACTGATTTCATCAATGATGCAGCATGTTATTGGGAATTGTTAATAGAACATTTTGATTATGAAGAGTATTTAACTGCATTGTTCATACATTCTTTATTTATATGGTGTTGTTCATGGAGTGGAACGTCAACATTTCCAATCTGTAATGATTACAAACTTCGCTGAATAATGCTCTCAAACAGGCAAAACACAAAATTTTTGAAAAGTGAAAATTATTAATATTAGTAATGGCAAATGATGCAAGAAAGCAAGCTTATACAGTATCAACCAAAAAAAAAAAAAATAAATAAATAAAAACCTTCCCACATCACTTGCCCATCCTCTATAATAATTTGTCTAATTCTTCCTTAAATTTATTTAAACTTCCACAACACCAGATGGAAGTTTATTCCAACAATCACTTATCTTCTGGCTGAAAGCAAAAATGTGCACATCTATTCTGCAACCATTCTTCCTTATTTTAAATTTATATCCCCATATATGTGTTTTGTTTGAGCAAGAGTAAGGATACATAATAAAATTTAGCTTACTCAGGACAGTCAAAATCTTAAGCACTCCATTTAGATATCTTTCAGGTGCCCAGTTTCCAGATTCCACAATTTGCAGAACTGAAGTCTTTCCTGGTAAGAATACCCCTTTGTTCCCCCCACTAATCTCATTGCTCTTCTCTGCATCTATTCTAACAAATCCACATCCTTCCTAAAATGAGGCATCTACACCTGTATACAGTACTAGACCTGTATGCAGTATGTGGCCTAACCATTGCCTTATACAGTAGAATAATCACATCTTTATCCCTGCTGGCAAAATTCTTGTATATCACTAACAAAACTCCATGAACTATCCTAGAAGTCTGTCTGCACTGTTCAGAGAACTTCATGTTAGACTGTACATTAATAATGTACAGTCAACTTTGCCAACTTTGTATTATCTGCAAATGTAAATATTAAGCTTGCTATGCCTTTGTCAGTATCATTAATAAATACTGAAAACAACAATGGGCCAAGCACCGAACCCTAGAGCACTCCACTAATATCTGCATTCCTAGCTAGATGTTCTTACATTACTTCTTTAACCAATGACTGCATTATTTTCTCTGGAACAGAAGTAAATCTTATGGGTCTGTAATTGCCCTCTGATTCCCCTTTTGTGAATTTGAGAGACATTTTCACATCTCAAACCTGTAGGGACCTCCCACGAAACCAGTGGCGCAGTCATAATTATGGCCAAAAAGTCTGCTTCCTCTTTTGCTGCTTCTTTTAAAATGATTGGATAAATCCCATCAGTCTCAGATACCTTGTTTACTTTTACCTTCAACAATTTCTTTGCCACTTTCCTCTCAATTATCACAAAATCATTTGGTTGCCAGTTATAACTTGGTGTACTTTTGGTATTCCCATTCCAAAAAAATTCTTTGTGGATTAATGCAGTAGAAAAAAAAATAGTAATAGTAGAAAAATATAGTAGTAGATGAAATATAAAGTAGTAAAAATTCCTGCTAGCATCCCATTTTTTTCTACCAATCATGTATTAATGATCTTGGAAAAACACCAACCACCATTCCCACCACGCTCCATTCAATGCCCCTGTGGTCTTCCGTCAAAAGGATGTCAGAAGGATTTTGATTAATCTTGATGCTAAGAAAGCTCCAGGTCCTGATGGTATTTCTCCACTTGTTCTCAAATCCTGTGCTCCTTAACTTACCCCTGTTCTTTAACAGGAGTTAAAGCGGTGTTAAAGTTTAACAGGACTTAAAATGGTGTTCGCAGGCTAGCCACTAGTTAGTACACTGGACCAAACCTATTGGTAACTCTTTAGCAGGCTTCCCAATCAGCTAGTGTATAATCTTGCTACCTCTGCTCTGCCAGATAGTGACTGGAAGGAGTCCGAGTAGTGTGTATGCGGGGGGCTATGTTATGTCAAGGATCTGGGTATATTCTTACCATGTGTACGCTATATCCAATAATTTCATTACCTCATACCCCCCTCCACTTTTTCTTACTATTGAATGCACCATGAATTGTCAAACTAATAGAGAAAACTCATCTGTGAAAAGATCTAAACCTCCCAAACACTTCCTGTAAGTGGTCTCATTTCTAATCTCAATGATGTCCATTTCCATTTACAGTCTGCCAAACTCCATGTACTTTTTCTGACAGAATCTCAGTCATCGGCTGATTCAACCACTGCTCATCTCAGTTGCCCAAATTATTCGCTGTATGATTCCTTTCACCTCAAAGGTGGTACTTGTGCATATGTCTGTTCCGATATTCCCTGTTAGAGACTTGGTAATTTGGAATCTCCTCTTTTCGATCTTCTCTGGCTTAAAATCTCTCTACCTCATTCTGTCAAATTCATCTGTTGTTTCTACCATTCTCCCAACTCCACTAATCACTTGGAACTCTTTGACCTCCTCTCTTTGCAACTTGACTTTCTCCAGTCCAATTTTCATAAAAGTGAGGTCATTTTCCTTGGTGATTTTAATGTTCACAACTGCAGTTTGCTTCTGTTTTCTATTCACACAGATCCAGCTGGTCGAGATGCTGAGGCTTTTGCAATTACTAATGAACTCACACACATTATTCATTTACCTACCAGAATACTGGACAATACTAACCAAACAGCCAACCCACTTTATCTTTTTCTCACAAACAATCCTTCTAAGCAAACGGTTGAGGTGAGTGCTCCTTTAGCCACCTCAGATCACAACTTGGTGATTGCCTCTTCTCCAATGGAGCCTTTATCTCGTGGCTATTCCCAACCTCATGTTGTTTGGTATTACAAGAATGCAAAATGGGATGACCTGTGAGATTTCTTTTTGTTGATCGGATTACTGTTTCAAAACTTCTGTCAACGTTTGCTCAGATCGTGTCAGTGAAATTATTCTTGTAGGAATGGAATCCTTTCCTTTATTCCGCCTTAAAATCTAGTCCTTTATCTAAACCTTGGTATTCCAATAAATGTGCTAAGGCTGTTCAAGTGGCACCTCCGTAGCCAGATGAGCAGTAGCACGTAGCACACACTTCTTGATTAGACCGGGGTCCGAGCCCGTGACCACCAAATACGGAGGATGCGGAAAAGTCAGGGAATGATCACCGCATATCCCCGGAGCAATATGGCCTTAGTTGCTAATGCTCCTAAAAACCAAATAACAAACAAACAAGCTGTTCAAGAGAAGAATGTTGCATATCTTAATTGGCTTGTTTCCAATTCTTTAGTTTCATTTTCTGCCTACACCAGAGCTCTCAACAATTGTAAAGCAGTTATTAATCAGTCCAAACTAGATTTTGAACAGGCTAAGAGTAGAAAACTTGCTTCTTGCCCTAATGGTAGCCGAGCATTCTGGTCTCTTGCCAAAGCTATTGGCTGCAACTTTTGCCCATCTCTGCTTCCATCTCTGTCAAAACCAGATGGTTCTATTGTCACTTCAGTTAAGGATAAAGCTGACCTGCTAGCATCCCATTTTACTTCCAATTCATGTATTAATGATCTTCCGTTCAAAAGGATGTCAGAAAGATTTGCACTAATCTCGATGCTAAGAAAGCTCCAGGTCCTGATGATGTTTCTCCACTTGTTCTAAAAACCTGCACTCCTGAACTTATTCCTGTTCTTTGCCACCTTTTTTTCACTTTCTTATTTCAAAGTGTTGTTCCTTCTGCTTGGAAATTTGCTTATATCCAGCCAGTTCCTAAAAAGGGTGACAAATCCCAACCATACAATTATTGTCATATTGCAATTACTTCTACTCTTTTTAAAATAATGGAGAAATCAATTAACCATCAGCTCTTAAACTATCTAGAAACCTTCCATCTGATCAGCGATTGCCAGCATGGATTCCATCAGCGTTGATCCACTGGTGATATTTTGTCTTACGTTACCCATCTATAGACAAATTAAATGGAAAAGTTCGGTGAAACACAAGCAGTTGCTCTTGACATCTCAAAGGCTTTCGATCATGTTTGGCATAAAGGTCTTCTAAACAAGCTTCCATCTTATGGTTTGCCAACTGTTTTTTTGCATTTGGTTATCCAGTTTTCTCTCGACTTCTTACTGAGGATGATGGTAGATGGCTCTTTGTCTTCTAATTTCTTCACTAATGCTGATATCCTCCAAGTTTCAGTTCTTTCCTCCATTCTTTTCCTCTTGTATATTAATGACCTTCTTCCATTGACGAGAAATCCTATCCACAGTTTAGCTGATGATAGCACATTGCATTCCATTTTCCAGTTTGAGAAACCTCACCCTGCTCAATGAGCTTCAACTTCTCGAATATCCACTATCAATTCCTTAAATGCCGATCTGCAGGTAATTATTCAGGGGAGCAAAGACAACTTAGTTGATTTCAATCCTTCTAAAACTCAGTCTTGTCTTATATCTCTCAAAAAGGATTCTTCTTCTCCCATGCTTATCTTTGGTGATACTCCGATTTCTAGGCAAAATGATATATCTCTTTTGGGGATTACCCTGACTTCTAACCTCTCTTGGCACAAGCACATTACAAATATTGCTTCCTCTGCATCTAAAAAACTTGGTTTTCCCTTTCCCTCTTGGCATTACTTTTCTTCCAAACAGCTGTTCACTCTGTATAAATTGCAAATCCGCTCTACCATGGAATATTGTTCCCACATCTGGGGTGGTGCCCCCAAAACCCCTCTCAGGATTCTAGATTCCATTCAGAAGAGGGCAGTTAGGTTAATTAATGAGTCCTCTCTAACAGTTTCTCCACTTGCTGTCTCATAGAAGTACTGTTTCTGTTGCATGCCTTTTCTACAGAAAGTTCCATGAGCAGTGTTCTTCTGAACTGGCTTCTATAATTCTCTCTCTCTCTCTTTCAAAACAGTCTGAACACATGCCGCCATCAGCCAACATTCATTTACTGTCCAACTTCAAACTCACAGAACCAACTTTTCTGTGTATCGAGGAACCATCTTCCTTGTTTATTTGAATTATGACAAAGAAGAAGAATGGTATACTAGTTCCAATTTGGAACATAATCCTTACTTTTGATAATCCCAGACCACCAACAATGATCAAAGCAGGTTACCTTAACTGCTGTGTTAAAGCCTACATTCTAAACCCCCTACACTGCTATAAGTGCCAGAAGTTTAAGCACTCACAGAGTCTGCAGTGGAGCAGCTGCCTGTGATACATGTGGATCCATTGTGCTTGCTGATACTGATTGCACAGATACAACATCCAATTGTCCTAACTGCAAAGAAGCACATCTGTCATATTCCAAGGAGTGTTTCCCTTTGGAAATGTGAAAAAAAGATACAGTAATACAAAACTGAACACAATGTAACCTACCAAGAGGCTAAAAAATCTGTACCAGCCACAAATATTAATAAGCCAACTTATGCTCGATATCAATTGCCACCCAAATGGAGGTAACCACAACACCATGTGAGGTGCTATCTGAGTGGGCAAGGTCAGCATTAGCCACTGTATCAATAAACAAAATGATAAACAAACAAAGTAAACCTGTAAATATGCCGATTACTCTACAACTAGATGCTGTTTCATGGCAGAATACTATAGTATATACTACTCCTGATGCAATCCAAACAGACTGCATGGATTTAGAAGATAGTTCACACCAAGATGACCAGATTCACTGATGAAGAGATGGATAAATTTGAGTGATATAAATTATTATTTTATTATTATTATTAGCTATATGGTACAAGAAAGCCTGAGGCTTATGCTGCACCAGCAAAAGCCTCAGGAACCTTTATATTATTTGAAAATATTAAACCTGATATACCTTCATCAGTATTATTGATAAATATTGAAAACAACATTGGGCCCACTGATAGCTACTCTGTCGTCTCCATTTAACCATCCCTTTATCCATAGGAGTAACTTCCCCTTAATGTCACATTGCTCCAGTTTGTACAGCGGTTTTTTATGTGCAACGGTATCAAAAGCCTTCCTGAAATCCAAGTATATGATGTCAAAATAATTTTTTTTTGCATCCAGTTTTTTGGTCACTGCATCATAGTAACCTATCAGATTGGTTAAACAAGACTGCCCCTTAAGAAATTCATGCTGTGATTGCAGTATAATTGCATGCCTGTCCAGATGGTTCTGCATTACTTTATTGATTCATTATTTTCCCTGGAACAGACACTAAGCTAACAGGTCTGTAATTACTCACATTGCCTTTTGATCCCCCCCCCCTTTACGAATTGGGGATACATTCGCACATCTTCTGTTTACAAGGACCTCTCTACATAATACAGTGGCAAGATCGTGTTGAACACAATCAGAACAATCTAACACATGGAGGGGTAGTGTTGATAATCGGGTCCACGTCAATTCATCACACGACAGATTGCTGTATGTGACAGTTTGGTATATGCGGCAATTCAGTTCATGACAGTTTGGTGTATGTGACAATTCAGTTCATGACAGTTTGGTGTGTGATATTTTTATCCATTTATTTTGTACAGTAGACTGTCAAAATAATGGCACCCCAAATAACGGAACATTTGAGCTAATGGTGCATTGAGGTTAGATGTTTATATACAGCACTGTATGTGTGTCTTGCAGTGCCGAAAAAAAGAAAACGGCAAATGTGATTACTGTATTTGTTTACATTTGCCATTTTGAAAGTGAATTTTGTACTGATATCATGGATTATACTGCTGTTTTACATTTATTTTAAATTAAAAACCCATACTACTGCTCCTAAAGTTAAAAAAACCTCATACAGAGAAGAAAAGAAGAGCAACATTAAAGCTTGTGTGACAACTTGATATTATCCAAACTTTAACTCCAGGGGCTCACATCTGGTGAGTATGGGCTTGGCACACCCAGGGTCCTGAGCTGGATATCATCATTCTTCTTTCTTGGTGATTCCCTTCTACTTCTGACTCTCTCTCTCTCTCTCTCTCTCTCTCTCTCTCTCTCTCTCTCTCTCTCTCTCTCTGGGTAACTCAGGAATTTTTTTTTTTTGGCTGGTGCAGCAAAAGCTTCAGGCTTCCTTGCACCATATAGATAATAATAATATTACATTAGGGTCACCCGGAAAGTTAATTCATATACCCATGTGTAGTGTGTCTTTAAATTGCATGTGTTCTCTGGTTGATTTGCCTGTTTTGCTGGATGAAAAACACTGTTTCTTGGGAAACAACCTTGCTATCTATGCCTGAGGCTGACTAACTCAGCCACAGAGTGAAAAAAGTCCATAAAAGTTCTTGTGTCATTGACAGGATTTGAACCCAGGCCTTTTCCACCTGGTGTGGGGAGGACGGTGATGATACTACTGTGCTACTAAACCCGAACAGACTAAACTTGAAATAATAAAGAAAATAAAACAGGGCATAAGAGGAGTGTATTAATGGCAGAATATAACATTTGATCATCAACATGTTTATGTTTTTTATGTGCAGTTAATAAAATTGCATTCTTAATCTCTCTGTTTCTTATTTAGTCTCATTATTCCTGCATTAAATATATTAAAAATAAAACTTTCTAGATAACGGAAAAATCAATATAATGGCACCTTGAATCCCCAAAGGTGGCATTATTCTGAAAGTCTACTGTATAAAAGGATTCACACTGATCCTTCTCATAAGCAGGTTGGAAAGTGAGTATGTGCCTATTTTTGATATCACTCTATCTATATTGTAACACACTTTTAATCCAGATGATTATTTATTATTTTTCTAACATATCTACTCGGTTGAATCCTGTGCTTTTCCAGGATATGAATTGGTTGAGGATTGGGAAGCTACAAGAAAATTATGGGTGCAGAAACAAGGTAAAAGGAACGAAAATGAAGATTATCATTGTGAAAGTTATTAAAGCCATACACTGTTTTAATAACATGGAATGGTTGAGGGTTGCGAAGTCAGAAGAAACTCATTTACACTCATCTACACAATCTCCTTTAACCTTGCCTACCTTTGACCCATCCATGGCACTAGCTTACTGGTGCCTCTGTAGCCAGGTGGGCAGGAGCAGCAGTGCATAACACATGCTTCTTGAGTAGACTGGGGTTCGAGCCCATCACCACTAAATATGGAGGATGCAGTAAGGTCAGGGAATGACCACCACATATCCCTCGAGCAATATGGCCCTAGTTTCTAATGCTCCTAAAAACCAAATAACAAACAACAACAACAAAACTAGCTTACTGCTAACTTCTTTCAGTTAAAGCTATAGTGCAGGTTGTAAACTGAACTTCAAAAGATGTGCATTATCCACCGACATCAGGAACAATCCCCTCCTCCCCCGTGTGTATTTCCTAAAAACTGCAACATACAGAAATGAAAGTAAAGTGCAAACAAGGTTCTCTTGTATTCCAATCCTTAACCTGTCTGTGGTGCTTTTTTAATAGAATTTCATAAAATAAAGGTAGAATTTGCATTAAAAAACGAAGGCGGAGATAGTATACGCCATCAAAAATATAAAATATCAAGAATGGCACTGTGACCATTAAATTCATCATTTATAGCACGGCATGTTAAAAGTTTACATTTTCTGTTTTGCTTTGCCATACATTGATTTCTCCCAGAGAATTCACTAAATTGTCGTAGCCACCAATTATCTCATACACTGAGCTGTCATGCACCGAATTGTTGCATACACCACTGTTGTGCACTGAACTGTTTTATAATGAATTGATGTGACCCCTTGATAATCAACTCTCAGATACCCTAGAAACAATCCCACTAAAAACAAACCTTGAGGCAGTTGCAACACAATTCAATATTAACTTTAATTTAACTCTAATCTCATTATACATTTTACTTATCCCCTAAACAAAATATAAGCTATGTTGACTTAGAAGAATTAGTGGTACAACTTCTACTGTTGGCATTTGTGGAAAGCAGACGTGCCTATTGGAGTTCTTCATAGTGACAGCAAAGAAGTATAGATAAGAGGGGATTAGAGCAGGATTAGTGAAGTAGAGCAGGATTTCAAATGTCATTTAGTATATTATAAAGTTTATTTCGATAATTTTTTTTTCTGTAATAGTTTGATTTTTTTAATATTATAAATATAATTTTTTGAAAGTTTCTTTTATTAATAATTAGTAAATTTTATAATGGTTATTACAAGATCCACCTTTCATCAGAGCGTACCATGACTCATACAGAAATAGCAGATGGCGATTTCCGGGTGAGTCATGATTTTATCCTTTGCAGAACCTGTGGCATGTATTACAAGGTCAACCTAGTAGCTCACTTGGAGATTCTTTTCTTTGTCACCATTGTAAGGGGTGCACTGATCTTAAGTTAAAATTTCGTGCACTGCTAAAACAATTTGAGTCACTGAAAAAATGGGTGCTTGCCCTGTAGAATAATGTAACTGGAAGCTCGTCAGGGACTCAAGACTCTTACAACCTACCAAGTGATGCACTCCTGATTCAGGCCCCAGAACAGAATAACCAAGTGCAAACTACTCTGGTTCAAAAGGACTTAGTTTTATTAAGAGATGCCATTGTCGGGGAAATTGGAAATATTTTTTGTAATATAGTAATGTCACAAGTGTCAATAAAATGAGGGAATTTGAACTGCTGGTTAGGACAAGTAACCCTGACATAATAGGGCTTACTGAAACGTGGTGCCAACTGGAGATAGGGGATGATGAGTTTCAGTGCGGTACGTTATTTGTTATGTTATTTGGTTTTTAGGAGCATTAGCAACTAAGGCCATATTGCTCTGGGGATATGCGGTGGTCATTCCCTGACCTTTCCGCATCCTCCGTATTTGGTGGTGACGGGCTCGAACCCCGGTCTAAATCAAGAAGCGTATGCTACGCACTGCTGCTCCTTCCCACCTGGCTACGGAGACGCCGCCAGTGCGGTACTTATAATGTATTTAGGAAGGATAGGCAAGATAGAAGGGGTGGTGGGGTCATGCTTCTTATCAAAAGCAGCATGAGCGCGATGAAAGCTTTCTCGGATTTAGACGTTTCGCATGCTAGTATAGAATCTGTATGGTGTGAGATAGTTGGAAGCAAAGGTATAATGAGAGTGGGAGTAATCTACAGGCCAGGTGATTGTAAAGATTATAATGAGAGCCTCTACATGCAAATGGAATGGGCAAGTAAGTGTGAATGTCTTATTATGGGCAATTTTAATTTGCCTCTAAATGATTGGAGTAAATGGGAAGAAAACAAACTCTATATGAGGGGCAAAATATTTAAATCAACTAGATGATTTTTATTTGTGTCAACATGTCAGGGAAAAGAATACTCCAGACCTCACCATCATCCACGAACCAGATGATAATAGGGCTGACAGTACAGGAACCAATATCAGGAAATGATCATGAAGTTCTACGGTGAACGATGAAGAGAGAGAGGTATCAATAGTTAAAGGCAAAGGAATGGGTTATAATTTCAGGAAATTACGACGGATTGAGGTGCTACATGGCCTCTATTAACTGGGTAGATATCTCACAGCAAATACAATTGAATTATGGTATACCTTTAAAACATTGAATGCTTATGTACCATTAAAAAAAATACTCCACGAGGAGAATTCCAAGTTGGATGAATAATGAAGCTGCCAGATTACTTGAGCAGAAAAAGATGGCATGGAAAAGTTACAGAGCAATAAAAAGTACTGAAGCCTATAACGGCTACAAATTGATCTGTAATAGTGCCACAGAAATGGTTAGGGTACCAAAGGCAGATTATGAGAAATCGCTGGCAAAGAGGAGGATAAAGAATTCTTCACATACATAAATAAATGCAAAGAAGAAAAGGAGAAACTGGATCAGACCCTTATGTAATGGACGTGGTATAGTATTAGATACCCCAGCTGAAGTTGCAGATGAACTCAACAGTTATTTTGCATCGATATTTACAGAAGAAAAACCCTTTGTCAATGAGAAATTATGGGAGTGAAGTTGAAAAAATGTAATTAATGATGTTGAAATTTCATGTTTATTTGATGAAAAAATTTTTGAGCCTACAGGCTGTAAGGCTCCTGGGCTTGATGGCATATAACCTATAATCTTAAGGGAGGTGGCAGGTGTGTGCATTGAACCATTGAGGCTAATTATAAGAGCATCATTAAATTCAGAGTGATACCGTTGAATTGGAAACTTGCCAATATGTCTCCAGTATATAAGGGCAGTTCTAAGAGTGAAGTGGGAAATTACCGGCCGGTTAGTCTAAATTCAGTAGTAGGGAAAATCATGGAGACAATGATCAAGGATGGAATCCAGGATCATTTAGATAGAAATGGGATTCTGAGGGATACTCAGCATGGTTTTGTAAAGGGAAAATCATGTTTAACTAATCTGGTTAGCTATTTTGACAGGGTCGCACATGAGCTGGATATAGGGAATAATTTCGACATTGTTTATTTGAATTTCAGCAAAGCATTTGACTCAGTCCCTCACGAGCAGTTACTTTATAAGCTGAAACAGGTTGGAATCACAGGGAAAATCCTTAGATGGATAGCTGGATGGCTTCAGGCAGGAGGCAGAGGGTTGTAATAAATGGCTATTCTTCTGATAAGGTTAATGTAAGAAGTGGGCTTCCCCATGGATCAGTATTAGGACTACTGTTGTTTTTGATTTTTATAAATAACATCGATGAAAGGATACAGGGCGGGCGTGATGTCTAAATTTGCAGATGATGTAAATATTGGTAGAGTAGTTAATGATCACTGCCAAGCAGAGCTTCTTCAGAGTGACCTAGATAGACTTCACGGATGGTCAGAAAAATGGCAGCTATGCTTTAATTCAGCAAAGTGTAGGGTATTGCACCTGGGGAACAGTAACCCCAAAATAACTTATACACTTGGCGGAGTTGAACTAAAGCCAGTAGTGAAGGAAAGGGACTTTGGTGTTACGATACGGTCAAACATGAAGTTCTCCAAGCATTGTAGACTGGTTGCAAGGAAGGCCCATGGTGTCCTATCGATGATTTATCGAACAATTGCTAGTAGAGATAAGGATGTCATAATCCCATTATGTAAGGCTATTGTTAGACCACACTTGGAATACTGTGTTCAAGTACAGATACCGCACCTAAAGAAAGACATTGTGCTTGTTGAAAAGGTCCAAAGATGGGTAACTCTCTTGGTGAGATCAGCAAAAGGGTGTCCATATCAGGAAAGACTTTGAATATGTGGGTTGCAGAGCTTGAAAAACTAGGCACCTTAGCAAAATGAATGAGTATGAAATTTTCACGGTTATAAATGGCTTTAGAACAAGGGGCTATAATTTCAAGTCACAGGGAGAGATGTTTAGATTGCATTGCAGGAAGTTTTATTTTAGCCAGTGAGTTATAAATTACTGGAATAAGTTACCTACATGGGTGGTAGAGGCTAACAGTTTGAGGAAATACAAAAGTCAGCTGGATAATTACTATTTCCTTTTCTCTTATTAATTATTATTTTTTTAAAAATTTTCTTTTTATTATCTTCTTATTTAATTTATTTTTTGTTATTTTATTTTATTATTATTATTATTATTATTTTTTGGCTGGTGCAGCATAGGCCACAGGCTTCCTTGCACCATGTGCAAGAAACCCTATGGCATATGTGGTTTGTTAACCACATAAGCCATAAACCAACATGTGTGGTGGTTTCTTTTGAATTTAGATAGAATGATTTGGAAAGTAAATAATACTTCGTGTCCATAGATTAACTTGTAACATTCGTAACTTGTCGCCATTGTTATACAATACGTGTGCTAGCGTAAGGTTTAATGGAAAACTAGATAGCGAGTATAGTAGTATCAATTAATCAGTAAAATTTATTAATCTTATTAAATTTCATTGTCAAATTTTTTAACTAAATAAATATAGTGACCTAGTTATTACAAACGTAATATCATAAATTAATATATATAAGTTGACAGGAGATAAGAAAGTCATATAACGTAACTCGGAGATAATATTCGATACGAAATTCATATATATGGTGTTATAACTGCATTGGGATATAGGTTTAGGGTTATATTTTGTATTGGAATTTTATTAAACTTGAATAGAAATCATGACTCAGACCAGAGCAGCAAAGCAAAAGGCTCAAACTACTGGAAGTGCTGTGGCTCAGGGGAGAACTGAGGGGGATGGTTGTCCTCTGAATCACAGTCTATTGAAATGCACTGCTTGTTTGATGTTTGTGGACAATTAGGAACGGGACATGATATTGCCAAGGGGAATGTCTTTGTGTGTGCATGATGTAAGAAGTGCGACGAAATTAGGCACCAACTCGGCATTGTTATGGGCTTATATGAGAGCTTGAAGGACCTCAAAGAATTTAAATTGAGGGGCCCATCAAGCTCTCAGCTTCCCACAATGCCAGAGCTTGAACTTGAACATCACGCAACACAGTGGCAACTGCTGGTGACTCTATTGTCAGGGAAACGGGGAACATGCTATGTAAAAAGGTAGGTGGAACAGGACCAGGGCAAAGGTTGATGACTTTGTAGAGCAGATATCATCTTTTAAGGGCACAAAGGGTGACGTAGTTGTACAAGTTGGCACTAATGATATTAAGAGTAGGAGACCAGCAGAATTACTTAACAAGTACAGGTCACTGTTGAAAAAAAGCCATGAATTATGGTTGAATTTGAAAGTGTCTGCAATTCTGTCCAGACACAATAGGAGGGAGTATATGACGAGAGTCTTGTCAATCAATTTGGCCCTGGAAAGATTGTGCAAGGCTCAAGGGGTAGAATTTTTTTCATCCTGGTCTGTATTTGTTAACAGGAGAGACTGCTTCTACAGGGATGGGATACACTTAAATAGAAAGGGTGCAAGAATATTTGCTGATGCTATCAAGGCAGTGTTAGGTGGGTCGGAAAACTGCTAGCTTGGGGGGGATACAAGGACTAATAGATTAACAGTAGCCACCGGCAGAGGTGAAAGTGATTCTTGTACTGCTTCTATTGGGATGAGCAGCAGCCTGGAAAACAAGATGCAGGGTATTTCAGAGACTGCTGGGAGTCATTGCGGTACAAGTAAACACATGGTTTGTGTTAGGGCAGCTAAGAATAGGAACAGGTGCATGTATACTTGCATGTACACCAATGCTGGAGTTTGATAAATAAATTTTATGAATTTGAGGTATTGCTCAGAACATCAAAGGCAGATATTGTTGGGATATCAGAGACATGGTGTCACACAGATATAAGGAATGCAGAACTGGAATTTGGGGAGTACAACGTCTACAGAAAGGATAGACTGGATAGGAAGGGAGGAGGGGTTATGTTATTAGTTAAGAAATACATAAAATCCAAGGAAGTGAAGCCAGTGGACATCGCTGGACAGTGCAGTGTCAAGTCAGTTTGGTGTGACATAAGCATTGGAAGAGCAAAATTGAGAGTAGGACTGTGGTATAGGCCTAATAACTCTGATGAGTATAATAAGGAACTGTACAGGGAAATAAAGTGGGCCAGTAAATCAGAGACTTATAATGGGGGATTTTAATTTCCCAGATATTGACTGGAATTTGTGGGTTGGTCACTCACACACTAGCAAGGCTTTTGTGGATTTATTGGATGATTGTTTTTTATATCAGCATGTTCGGGAGGCAACTAGAGAGAGTAATACTCTTGATCTGATTATCAGTAGTGATTCTTCATGCATTAAGAATCTGCAGATAAAGGAACCACTAGGTGGCAGTGATCACAGTGTGCTGAAGTGTGATTTCCTCAAAGAGGTAACTACCATCGGGGGTAAAGGGAAGAGTTTTTGATTTTGTAAAGGTGACTACGATGGTCTGAGACAGTATTTAAATTCTGTACAGTGGGACCAACTGATGATGTTACCAACAGCAAATTCAAAATAGGAAGTATTCAAAGAACTTATCTTGGAAGCTACTAGGCTTTACATATCAACTAAGAAATATTTTTCAAGGTTTAGGCCTAAATGGATGTCAGATGAACTAATGAGACATATGGTAGAGAAGAAAAATGCATGGGATACATATAAATTAATGGGTGATATGGAAGCCTGTGATAGATATAAGCTGGTCTGTAACCAAGTCACAAAGGAGATTAGGCAGGAAAAGGCACATTATGAGAAATCATTGGCAAAAGATGAAAAGAAAAACAGAAAAGAGTTCTTTACCTATGTAAACTCTAGAAGGAAAGGGATGAATAAGATTAGTCCACTGCATATTGATGGTTCAACAGTTGAGGATCCTGCTCAAGTGGCTAACAAACTAAATGAATATTTTTCATCTACATTCACACATGAGGAGTTATTCAGGAAGGGGAATGCCAGAGATGAAGTAAACTCCGGCATTGAGCTAGATGATTTTGTAATAACTGAGAGGAAAGTGGAGGAGAAATTGTTGTGGATAAAAATAAAAAAGCTCTATCAGGTTCTATATAAGGAGGCAGCAAAGGAAGTAAGCAAAACCTTAGCGATAATTATGAGAGCTTCTTTGGACTCAGGGGAGGTACCCATACAATGGAGATGTGCAAATGAGACCTCAATTCACAAAGGAGGACAAAGGCCGACACAAGTAATTATAATTATAGACCTGTGAGTTTAACTTCTGTTCCAGGAAAATTAATGGAGGCACTGGTTAAAGAAGCATTGCAGGATCATCTAGACAAGACTTCAGTTATAGCTCAGACACAGCATGGTTTTGTTAAGGGAAAGTCTTGCCTGACCAATTTGATTGGTCAGGCAAGTTCAGAAGTTAGAACTCATGATAGAAATCAGGACCTGGAGCTTTCTTAGCATCAAGATTCGTCAAAATCCTTTTGACGGAAGACCACAGGAGGCATTGAATGGAGCGTGTACGGAATAGTAGGAGGTGTTTTACCAAGATCATTAATACATGAGTTGGAAGAAAAATGGATGCTAGCAGGTCAGCTTTATGCTTGACTGAAGTGACAACACAACCATCTAGTTTTGACAGAGGTGGGAGCAGAGATAGGCAAAAGTTGTGGCCAAATAGCTCTGGCAAGAGACAAGAATGCTTGGCTACCATTGGGGCAAGAAGCAAGTTTTCTACTCTTAGCCTGTTCAAAATCTAGTTTGGACTGGTTAATAACTGCTTTACAATTGTTGCGAGCTTTGGCATAGGCAGAAAATGAAACTGAAGAATTGGAATCAAGCCAATTACGATATGCAACGTTCTTCTCTTGAACAGCCTTAGCACATTTATTGGAAAACCAAGGTTTAGATAAAGGATGAGATTTTAAAGTGGAGTGTGGAATAAAGGATTCCATTCCTACAAGAATAATTTCGCGGACACGATCTGAGAAAACTTTGACATCAGAAGTTTTGAAATAGTAATCCGACCAAGGAAAAGAAATCTCGCAGGTCATCCCATTTTGCATTCTTGTAATGCAAAACAATACAAGGTTGGAAAAAGCCATGAGATAAAGGCTCCATCGGAGAAGAGACAATCAAGAAGAGTCAGCTTTATGCTTGACTGAAGTGACAACACAACCATCTAGTTTTGACAGAGGTGGGAGCAGAGATAGGCAAAAGTTGTGGCCAAATAGCTCTGGCAAGAGACAAGAATGCTTGGCTACCATTGGGGCAAGAAGCAAGTTTTCTACTCTTAGCCTGTTCAAAATCTAGTTTGGACTGGTTAATAACTGCTTTACAATTGTTGCGAGCTTTGGCATAGGCAGAAAATGAAACTGAAGAATTGGAATCAAGCCAATTACGATATGCAACGTTCTTCTCTTGAACAGCCTTAGCACATTTATTGGAAAACCAAGGTTTAGATAAAGGATGAGATTTTAAAGTGGAGTGTGGAATAAAGGATTCCATTCCTACAAGAATAATTTCGCGGACACGATCTGAGAAAACTTTGACATCAGAAGTTTTGAAATAGTAATCCGACCAAGGAAAAGAAATCTCGCAGGTCATCCCATTTTGCATTCTTGTAATGCAAAACAATACAAGGTTGGAAAAAGCCATGAGATAAAGGCTCCATCGGAGAAGAGACAATCACCAATTTGTGATCTGAGGTGCCTAAAGGACCACTCACTTCGACCGTTTACTTAGAAGGGTTGTTTGTAAGAAAAAGGTCAAGCGTGTTGGTTGTACGGTTAGGATTGTCCGGTAGTCTTGTAGGTAAATGAACAATCTGTGCAAGGTCATTAGTAATTGTAAAAGCCTCAGCATCTTGACTAGCTGGGTTGGTGTGACTAGAAAATGGAAGCCAGCTGGAGTTGTGAACATTAAAATCGCCAAGGAAAATTATTTCACTGTTAGGAAAGTTGGACTGGAGAAAGTCAAGTTGCAAAGAAAGGAAGTCAAAGAGCACCAAGTGATTAGTGGATTTGGGAGAATGGTGGAGACAACAAATGAATTTGACACAATGAGGTAGAGAGATTTTAAGCCAGAGAAGATTGAAAAGAGGAGATTCCAAATTACCAAGTCTCTGACAAGGAATATCGGAAAGAACATATGCACAAGTGCTACCTTTGAGGCGAAAGGAATTGTACAGGGAATAATTTTGGCAACTGACATGAGCAGTAGTTGAATCAACGTTAACTGAGATTCTGTCAGAAAAAGTACATGGGGTTTGGCAGACTTCAAGTGGAAATGGACATGGTTGAGATTAGAATTGAGACCACGTATATTTGTGAAATGAAATATTTGTGAAATTTGGGAGGTTTAGATCTTTTCGCAGATAAGCTTACTCTGAGTTGGACAATTCGTGGTGTATTCAATAGTAAGAAAAAGTTATTGTTTGTTATTTGGTTTTTAGGAGCATTAGCACTTAAGGCCATATTGTTCTGGGATATGCGGTGGTCATTCCCTGACCTTTTCATATCCTCCATATTTGGTGGTGATGGGCTCGAACCCCCGGTCTAATCAAGAAGCGTGTGCTAGGCACTGCTGCTCTTTCCCACCTGGCTACGGAGGCACCTGTAAGAAAAAGTGGGGGGAACATGCTGTATGAAGTAATGAAATTTTTGGATATGCTGTAAACATGGTAAGAATATACCCAGCTCCTTAACATAACGTGGCCTCGACAATGCCCCCCCCCACATACACACTACTCGGATTCCCTCCAGTCACTATCTGGCAGAGTAGAAGTAGCAAGATTATACACTAGCTGATCCGGGAGCCTCCTAAAGAGTTACCAATAGGTTCGGTCCAGTGTACTAACTAGCGGCCGGCTGCAAACACAGTTTTAGAGCTGTACTGTTTTTACATTTCTAAAACACCGCTTTAGAAATGTAAGGAAGATTTGATCTTGCTATGATGTTCATCATAACCTCAAAAGTCATCAGTCCTACTGCATGAAGGAAGAGATGGGGAAGGGTTGACTGGAACTTAGCTCTGGAGACTAAACATGGGTTCCACCACTTCAAGCTTCCAATAAGCAAAGTAGTGGTATTGCATTGGTTGATGAGTGTCATCTGCCACCTAGTAAATTAATGTACTCACTAATTTCCCATATACAATAGTGACAGAAAAAACTATTTTTGCCTCATTTCCATGATGAACACCTCTGTCAGTTGTGCTCACCTCCTAGCAGATATGCCACACATGATCAAAATTTTTGCTTTCCTCAAAACGATGCAACTCTACATTGCAGTCTAAACTTCAACTACAATTCACATTGATAAAACTATGTGTTTAACTTTACCACAGTTCGGCGCATTATGGCCTTGTTGCCTTTGTGCCAAACAGACAACAAACTATTTAGGTCGAAGCCTACAACAGTATCTCTTAATGGTATAAAAAGCCTAGTAGCTTTTACAGTTACTTCCCATTTTAGAATTTGCAGCAAGTAATCTCAGTTGGTCCCACTGAATAGAATTTAAAAACTGTTTGAGACCACTGTAGTCATCTTTATGAAAGCAAAATTCTCCCTTTTACCTTCAGTGGTAGTTATATATTTAAGTAATAACACCATGATAGCTTCCACCTAATGGTTCCTTTTCTGGAGAGACCTAATGTATGAAGAGTCACCACTGATAATCAATCAAGAGTTTTTTCTTTTGTTGCTTAACATGCTAGTGTAGAAAACAGTTATCCAATTAATCTAGAAAATATTGCTACTGTGTTAGTGACCCATTAAAATCTTCATTATAAAACAGTCTTATTTACAGGCCCATTCTATTTGTCTGTTACTCTCAACACAGTCATTTGGCCTATAACACACTTCAACTCTCATTTTCGTTTTCCCAGTGCTTACGTCACACCAAACTGACTCAATACTGCACTGGCTATTCACATCAACTAGGTGTTCTGCCTTAGATTCTATGTACTTCTTAACCAAGAGGCAACCCTTCCCCCATTCATGTGCTGTCATTTCTGTACACATTGTACTCACTGTATTAAAATTCCATATCCTTTGTATCTGAGTGGCACCATATCTTTGTTATTCTTACAATCAGTAGGGATATCAAATGAAGTAAATAATTTTATTGTTTGTCTGGATTTTAGCAAAGTAGCTTTTGTACTGTAAATATTTTATTGATCACGCACAAATTTACACAATTTCAGCTGGAGGACAAGATACAATGGATTTATGAATAACTAAAGTAAGAGATGTATACTTGCAATTGCAACGTATCTAAATGTCTCTGGAAAACAGCGTCGACTGAGGTAACCGATCTTGTAGTTGAAATGACATACACAGCTGTTGGGGGAATCTTACAATGGAATGTAATGAAAATGTGAGACAAAAAAAGAAACTGTCGACAAATTTTTTTTGTCGAAGTCACATGACAAATACTTGTATTGTTGCAACCGTACTATTCAAAAATTCTAAAAAGTTAGAACTCATGATATCCTACTGGTCATGAAAAATGCATCATGTGCTCTAATCACATTACTAGTGAGTGCTCAGCACAGACTAGTGGTGGGAATGTGGGAAGAGCCTCATGCTATTTACAACTACATTAGGACTGATGTATGAAAATGTGTTGCCAAGTCTATTGTTGTGCTGACAGAATTTCTCAATATCAGTTGAGAAAAAGTACAACTCCAAATATATGAGGACTTATGTGTGCATGAGGGTTTTAATATAAAGTTTTTAGAAAAAAGTGTACATGGTATTTTCAAAAAATTCTGTATACTTCTTGTATAACAACTGTTCATTAACATTTACAAAATAAGATTGTCATGTTAACTAGTCAAAAATGTTTAACATTGCTTTTACGCAATCAGACCCAAAGTAGTGCAGATGTGGAGCACATTGAAATGGCGTATTAGCATTAGTAGTTATATGATGCAAGAAAGCAAGCTTATATAGCATCGGGCAAAAAAAAAAAAAGAAAAAAAGAAAAGAAAACCTTCCCGTTTCATCCGTCCATTCACTCCAAAAGTTTGTCTAGTTCAGCCTTGAATTTATTTATGTTGTCAACTTCCATGACAGATGGAAGTTTGTTCCAGCAATCAACCACCCGCTGGCTAAAGGCAAATTTCTGCACATCTATTCTACAACTGTCTTTCCTCAATTTGAATTTGTCCCCTCAGGTGATTAATCTGGGCAAGAGGAAGAATCCCATCAGCATTGAGCTTGCTCAAACCATTCAAGGCCTTAAAACAACACCTCAATCAGATCACCTCACAGCTGCCTAGTCTACATAACACTGCAATTTGCAAAATTTAAGCCTTTCTTGGTAACAGCAACCATTTGTTCCACTCACTAATCTCTTTGACTTCTCTGTACTTGTTCCAACAGCTCTACATCTTTCAAAAAATGAGGCTTCCAGACCTGTATGCAGTACTCAAGGTGTGGCCTGACCACTGCCTTATGCAGGGGGATAATCACCTCCTTATCCCAAGAGGCAACCCTTCCCCCATTCATGTGCTGTCATTTCTGTACACATTGTACTCACTGTATTAAAATTCCATATCCTTTGTATCTGAGTGGCACCATATCTTTGTTATTCTTACAATCAGTAGGGATATCAAATGAAGTAAATAATTTTATTATTTGTCTGGATTTTAGCAAAGTAGCTTTTGTACTGTAAATAGTAAAATTCCTATATATCATTGACAAGACCCTGTGAGTTACTTTTGCAGCCTGCTTGCACTGCTCAGAAAACTTCATATCTGACTGCACAATTACCCCAGGTCTTTTTCATTCTCTACTACCCTGAGTGTAGTACCGCACAGTTGGTATGTTACTCATAAAGAGAAAGCTTTTGACACTGTTGTGCATGAAAGACTATTGTACAAATTGGAGCAGACTGATATTAAGGGTAAGTTGCTCAATGGATAAAAGGATGGTTCAGTGGGAGAAGACAGAGGGTGGTAATTAATGGGTGCTGCTCTTCGTGGACTAATGTTATTAGTAGAGTCCCACATGGTTCGGTGTTGGGTCCTCTGTTGTTTTGTATATTTATCAATGATATTGATGAAGGTATATGAGGCTTAGTGTCGAAGTTTGCAGATGATACAAAGGTTGGCAGGGTTGTTAATGACAGTAATGGCAGTGTGCTACTACAACAGGTCTAGATAATTTGGGCAGATGGGCTAAGAATTGTCAACTGAAGTTTAACCTTGACAAATGCAAAGTACTGCATATGAGTAGAAGTAACCCCAGAGAAACGTACCAACTGTGTGGTACTACACTTACGGTGGTAGAAAATGAAAAAGACTTGGGAGTAATTGTGCAGTCAGATATGAAGTTTTCTGAGCAATGTAGACAGGCTGCCAGGGTAGGTCATGGGGTTTTGTCAATGATATATAGGAATTTTGCTAGCAGGGAAAAGGAGGTGATTGTCCCTCTGTATAAGGCAATGGTCAGGCCATGCCTTGAGTACTGCGTACAGGTCTGAAGGCCTCATTTTAGGAAGGATGTAGATTTGCTTGAGCGTACAGAGAAGGGCAACAAGATTGGTGAGGGGAATGAAGGGATCCTCTTACCAAGAGAGGCTTAAGTTCTGCAAATTGCAGTGGCTGGAGACTGGGCACCTTCCTGGTGATCTGATTGAGGGGTATAAGGCCTTGAATGGATTGAGCACGCTGAATTCTGATGGGATTCTTCCACTTGTTCAGATTACGAATCTAAGGGGGCACAAATTCAAATTAAGAAAAGACAGATGTAGAATATATGTGCAGAAATTTGCCTTTAGCCAGCGGGTGGTTAACTGCTGGAATAAACTTCCATCTGTCGTTGTGGAAGTTGATAGGTTAAATAAATTTAAGGAGGAACTGGACAAACATTTAGAAGGATTTGTTTGGTAATTTTTTTTTTTTTTTGGCTGATGCTGCATAAGCTCATACACTTGCTTTCTTGCATCACATGCCACTACTACAGTAAACCCCCGCTATTCGCGGTATCTGTATTCGCGATCGCCGGTTTAATATAAAATGAAACCTAAAAAAATGTGAATTTTAAAGCGCCGTGAATATTTTCCACCATAAAAAAACATGGGCGTGGCTAAATTATCTTTCCCGGTCAAAACAGCGCTCAATGGGTGGGTGGCTGGGGGGAGAGGGGTGACAAAATTGCTAGCGTGGATGTTTCTCGCTAATCCTTGTTCAGTATGTGTTATGCGCTTGTCATGGAAGGTTTCATCGTTTGCTTTTAATTTATATGCTTATAAATTGAATAAATTTATAAATTGATATACTTACAAAAATGGCGCCTCCGTAGCCAGGTGGGCAGGAGCAGCAGTGCATAGCACATGCTTCTTGATTAGACCCGGGTTCGAGCCCGTGACCACCAAATACGGAGGATGCGGAAAGGTCAGGGAATGACCACCGCATATCCCCGGAGCAATATGGCCTTAGTTGCTAATGCTCTTAAAAACCAAATAACAAACAAACAAACAAACAAGCTTACAAAAATGATAAATCTACCGTTTTGCAGTGTAAAACAGACTTTTTCGAGTGTGTTAACGGAAGAAAGTGACTTTATTGTAGACAAGTTCTTTCTAACCCCTACAAAAATATGGCTACGAATAACAAGAGAAATGTGAAAATATCAAAGAAGGTGATGACATTAGCGAATAAAATTGAGTTATTAGATAAAATTTCTAATGGTGAAAGTGTCTCCTCAGTGGCAAAACATTATAAAATCAATGAGTCAATGGTACGATCAATCAAAAAATCGGAAGAAAAAATCCGCCGTAGTGTCCATGAAAACTCGCTAATTGCTTCAAAAATTTGCTCTGTAACTCGTGATGTTAAATTAGAAAAAATGGAAAAGGCTTAAAATTTGTGGATAGAAGACCGAACTCAAAATAAAATTCCGTTAAGTTCCCTCATCATTCGTGAAAAGGCAAAACTCCTTTATCAACACTTTAGCGAAACTGTCGATAGCACTGGCTAGATAAATTTTTTAGCTAGCAAAGGCGCTAGTTTGAAAAATTTGTTTGAAATTTCTAATAAATATTACATTTAATATTAAATTGTTTCTTATTTTCATTTCGATGCCATATGCTTGCATTTCACTATGTATTGTCTATGTACATAGTCATATTATGAAGGTACATATAATACATACATAGACAAAATTTTAGACTAGTTTTTCTTATATATTTCGTACTATGGGAGCCATAACTCAGTATTCGCGTTTTCGGTATTCGCGGCATTTCTCAGGAACGTAACCCCCGCGAATAGCGGGGGTTTACTGTACTACTCTGGGGTGATTGCTATCCATATGCAGCACTTTGCATTTGTCAATGTTAAACTTCATTTGCCACCTCTTGGACGTCTGTTCAACTTTTCCAGATCCTGTTCCAGTAGCATATCATCCTTACTACCATTAACAACCCTACCAACCTTTGTATCATCAGCAAACTTGGACATTTAGCCTGATATACCTTCATCATTATCATTGATAAATACAGAAAACAACAATGGGCCCAACACCGAACCCTGGGGGACTCCACTAATAACATTGGTCCATGAAAAGCAGTGTCCATTGATTACCATTATCTATCTTTTCCCACTCTACTATCCCTTTATCTATAGCAGAATCTTGCCCTTAATGCCACACTGCTCCAACTTGTACAGTACTCTTTCATGTACAACAGTATCAAACGCTTTCCAAAAATCCAAGTATATGATATCAAAATTATTTTTTGCATCCAGTTCCTTTGTGACCACATCATAATATCCAACTAAATTGGCCAGACAAGGCTTCCTGTTAATAAACCCATGATGTGTCTGAACTATAACTGCAGTCTTGTCTAGATGATCCTGCAGTATTTCTTTAACCAGTGACTCCATTATTTTCCCCGGAACAGAAGTTAAACTAACAGGTCTGTAATTACTCATGTCACCTTTCGATTCCCCTTTGTGAATTGGGGATACATTTGCACATCTCCAGTCTGTGGGGACCTCTCTGATTCAAGAATGCCATCACAATCATGGCTAAGGGACTGCTTACTTCATTTAATATAACGGGATAGATCCCATCCACCCCAGATGCCTTTCTTATGTTTAATTTCAACAATTTCCCCTCCACTTTGCTCTCAGTTATTACAAAATCATTTAACTTTCTGTTAGAGTTTCATAAGCTTCTGGCCTCCACTTCCCTACAGAATTCCTCATGTGTGAATGTAGATGCAAAATACTCATTGTTTGTCAGCTACCTGAGTAGAATCATCAACAATCAAACCATCGATATCAAGTGAACCGATCTCCTTCCTTCTAAAGTTTACATAAGTAAAAAAGTCTTTGCATCATTTGCCAAAGATTTCTCGTAATCTGCCCTTTGCTTTCCTAATGTCCTTTGTGACTTGATTATAGACTATCTTATCTATCATAGGCACCTGTCTCTCCTGATAATTTATATACATTCCATGCATTTTTTCTTCTCTGCCACTAGGTCATCTGACATCCATTTAGGCCAAATCTTGAACAATATTTCTTAGTTAGTATGAAAAGCCTAGTAGCTTCCAAGATTAATTCCTTGAATGATTCCCATGTAGAATTTGCTGTTGGTAGCATCATCAGTTGATCCCACTGTACAGTATTTAAAAAATCTCTGCAACCACTGTAGTCACCTTTACGAAAGCAAAAACCCTTTCCTTTACCCCTGATGTTAGACTTTAAATAAATCCTACGTCAGTACACTGTGATCACTGCCACCTTGTGGTTCCTTTATCTGCAGATTCTTACTTAATGCATGAATAATCACTGGTGATAATCATATCAAGAGTATTACTCCCTCTGGTTGCCTCTCAAACATTCTGCATGTGTTCTGTTCCTTTAAACGATAATAGAAAAATTCCTTAAGAACTGATTTAGTTGGTTTGGTCAGAGGTCTCTTTTGAGGAAGGGGATTCTCAGAAACACTCCCAAATATAGCCATCCAGATTGTTGGGGTTCCTTTCTATCCATTCATAGATTTGTAGACTGTTTTGCCATTATTCAGTGTTTGTCAGAGGGGGACCCCCCCAGGAATTTCAGGTTTTTCATCCTGTAAATGGATAAACCAACTAGATAACATTCAAATATGAAAGATATTTTGAATAGCACAAAGGTTCCCCAATAGAAGTGGTTATTGAGATCTTTCTCTTAATAATCCACCTGCATATTTGTAGGATTATATCCTAAAAAATTTCCTCAGTTTAAATGAATTATGACCTTTAATTTTATTATTTATATCTGTACCTCAACTAATCATATCCTCCCTTCTAATCAAATCTTCCCTTTCAGATGCAGCAGGAAAAGAAAAAGTTAGAAGAGTCCAAGAGGCAGAAGATTGTAGCAGAAGAGCAAACAGAGAAATTTCGCCAAGAGCTAAGCATTCTGAGAAATCAACTGAAGGAATCTGAGTGGATTCTCTGCCAGAAAACAAGTGAAGTAACCCTGCTCAAGTCTCAACTGAAAGATGCCTGTGGACGAAATGGTGATCTTACCATTCTTAGAACACAGTTTAAGGATTGTCGTTTAGATGACCACCAGGACATATTAAGAGAAAGTTTGTCGAGTAGGAACGATTATGACATAGGTGAGAATCGGCGGCACATATTACTTAATGTACATAACTGGATGTGTGATGAGCCAAGAGATGAAAATGATACAAACATAGTGGAACAGTTGAAAGAGGTAGAACGACTGCGATCAGAACTCAGTAGAACTGAAAGAGAGTTGTCACTCATTCGTGACACAATAGAAGAGGAACGAATGCAGTGGGTAGAAGAAAAGGAAAAAGTGATTAGGTACCAGAAGCAGTTACAACTTAACTATGTTCAAATGTATCGTCGTAACAGAGCATTAGAAGCAGAGGTTCAGAACCTGACCCTTGAACTTGGAGGGAGAGAAGAGAGGGAGGATGAGTCACATTGTTAAATTGAAAATTAATGCAGCCCATTAATTTTCTGGAAGTCACTGTTTACTCAGAAATTTTAAGGTAACATCCGGAAATCATGCTGTTACTACGTGATGAATGTCATTAATATTTTAGTAAAATGGAGTGACATTGGGTAGTATTATTAGTTGATCAGGAAAATGCATGCTATTTTACAGTTAGCGATGATTAAATTCCCACTTAGATCACTGGTTAATGTACCGGTCACAAAATGGTGGTTTATCATCTTAGTTCCAACACCTCGGCAAACAACTGATCAGCTTAACAACAGCTGCCCATTGAGATCAATCCATCAAATTTTAGCATGTCACTAAGAGCAGTAATGTGACAAGGTGTATTTGTCACAATTAAATCTTTTAACTTTTATTGGCTACAAACATGGACAGAAAATTATTAGCTGCCAGTTTGAAGTGGAAACAAGAAATGCACAAACTGTAATAATAGAGACTAAGCAAATTTCCTCATATAATGTAACTTGCAAATGATTTTTAATATTTCTATAATTATTCCTGTGATAATGACTGTTTTACATTCAAATAAGACAAGGATAATGACTTTGTATTGCTGCTTTGCATATCTCCCTTTACAAATTGCTTTGCAGGTTCCTCAGATCTTTACCAAAGAAATATATATTGAACTGTAACAGCCATGTATATATGATGATTTAGAAAGGCTGAGGAATGTCTACAAATATGTATATTTATTCAGCTGTATTATGACTTAAAAAAGTGAAAAAAAAAAAAACCTTGAAACTTAATCAATTAATTTGTTGAAAGAAGCCATAATCTAAAAAAAATGAAACATAAAATTAATAATAATCAAATATAAAAAAAATTAAACTAAAAGGGTTATAAAAATAGAATACCAAATATCTGAATATAATTATTTGCGAAAAATTATATACTGTATGAAGGAATTTACTTATGCATGGGTACTGCATACACATAATTTTTACTACCAAGGTAGTTTTAATGCATCATTTTAATTATATCTCATATTGTGAATACCTTCACGAGTTACCATGGTATTGCACTACTTCGAATAAGTAATGCTTCACCTATGGAGAAGACCAATGTTTTATTATTATTATTAGCCATGTGGTGCAAGGAAGCCTGAGGCTTATGCTGCACCAGTTGGAAAAAAAAATTCCAGAATTACCCTGAGAGAGAGAGAGAGAGAGAGGAATCACCAAAAGAGAAGAATGATGATATCCAGCTCAGGCGCCTGGGTTTGCCAAGCCTATACTCACCATATCTCGGCAGATACCACCCAGACAGCACTGCTTCGAAGCTTATTGGCTCTCATCAGTGGGTGGGCAGGTACCATGTTGTTGCAATAGTGACAACCCAGTTATGAATTATATACTGTAGTTTATACATGGTGCCCTATTTGGCATGACTGCTTGTAATCACATTACAAACCTACAGTATTTACAACATTTGTCCTTGAATTTTTCTGCTGTGAAAGTAACCATATTTTCATCACAGCTTTGAAGAAATTTGTCATTCGAGGGATCATCAAGTACCGTATTATTAGTCTGGAGATTTTTTTTATTTTGGTGTAAAATTTGGCACACTACCGTTTCATTTTATTTTTACTTGTATTTCTTTTTACTTTATTTTTTTTAAGATTTTCAGTTGGTTGTACCAGCTCAGATAGGATTTGCTATAAAAGAGGTTGCTGTGTCCGAGAGAGAGAGAGAGATATTCCTTGGCTGTCAGAGGTTTTGTTCTACGGTCGTGATATGATCTTGCCACATCTGCAGCAGTGATGATATCAGATTCATAAAAGCTGGGTGGATTTGAAAGATCTAGTTAGTTTGGATTAAGAATCATTGTATATGTTTTAAAGTTAGTTTGCCTTTTAGACCCCCCCCTTCCAACATTAGTATTATTAGTTCAGTCTGCATTCACTTAGGCTCAGCTATAGGCAATATTTCATTTTCACCATTTCTGTCACTTATGGTTCTTGGGTCACTGGTGATATATTATTTCTCCAGTTGATATAGAACTTTTTTTCTGACCCAATTCTTCAGCTGTTAGTTTTGTGGCACTTCAGCAACTTTGGCTGTATTGTCACAGTGTATTATATTTGTACAAGCATGTGTTCTTTGGCTAATCTGCATGCTATGCAGGTAGAAAAAACCCAGAATAAATGACAGGAAACTATTTCCTCTGCCTGAGATTGGCTAACTGCAGTCCTGATTGAAGAGGCCCTTAAGGATTCCTCCAAATTCAAGCCAATACTTCTCCAAACAGGTAACATACATGGGCTGCAATACTGGCACAACTCAAAAAATGTCATGTTTGGTAACATCAAAAATTGTCAGATTATTTTATGTTTGAATGGGACAAGTGCCTGCTTCAAAATTGGGCAAACCAGCATCTTAATTATCTTAAGAACCATCACTAAAAATATATTTCATTCTGCCTCCAAGAAGCTCCTTGCATTTAAATAAAATTATATACTCCTTTTGACTTGTGTCAGTTTTTCTAGATGATAATTTTGGTTTATTACAATTAGTTTGTTTGAAAAAAGGACACAGTATTTTTCTTCCAGTTGGTTTAATTCAAATAAAAGTGTAAAGAAATGAACATAATGCTTTATTTAAACAACAGAATTTGATAATTACAAAATGTAGGTTGTTGATAATGTACTACACAAAAATCAGTCTTTTTAAAAATTTAAGGGAGTTATAAAAACCAGCATTGCATTTGGGAATATGATTAGTTGGCAGCAAACTTATGAGGTCATGATACTTGCATTTTGCAATTGGGATTGAAGCCGTATAAGCATTTTTTCGATTTGCTCTAATTTCCAAAGTGGTCCAAAGATTTTCTTGTCTTTGTTTCCTTTCTGATATTTCTTTGTTGTAATAATTTTGTTTGTATGAGGTTTTGAAATAAAAATTGTTTGGTTGCCCATTTTCAGTCCAGGCAATTGCAGTGTCATTGAATTTGAATGCCTCTCCACTTGTGTCCTTATTAAAATTTCGTCATAACTGTTCTGTTAAACCTCCATGGATTAACTCAAAGGCACTGTATGGTATGCCTGTTTTCTTAGCTGTCTTTACCAAGCTTGTATGCTGTGAGGGTACATATACTGGCCCAGATTTCAGTGAGCACTTGATATTTTTTTCTATCTGTGCCATTGTTGATGCATAACCTACCAGTGAAATGTATTAGTATAGCATCCCACGTGATATGGGGAAACCACTATGCCGCCACAGGACCTCAATTCTTTGGTACCTCTGATGATGCCGACTGGTAATATCAGTGAAGTGCAACATATATAATAAAGTGATTTGTTTGTACTGTAGCACATATGGCGTTTATTTAAATAGTTATATAATCTTATGTATCTTCTCACATTCTCAGTTCAGATTGTTTATAAGATGAAAAAATTCAGAGACTTTTACACTCATTTTGACTGCCTAATCCTTTTTAAATTGTAGTAGTTCATAAACTTACACAGCTGTGGAGCTCTTAGATTTAGGGGCTGAATTTTAACAGTTTCCAATCAATACTGATTGGATGTCCTTCTTAGCCCAAAGTGACATATTGCTTCATTGTAGAAAGCTCTGAGTTCCATGGAAGTCTTGTAGAGGAGAAGCTTAAACATGGAATGGTCAAGCAAGCAGCAACTCATCACATGATCCTCCAATCACGTTAATAATCTCAATGTGACTATTAAGAGAAGCCAGGAGAATTTGCTGACTGTTTCACACTGTAAATGAAATACTTACTGTTTTATGAAGAGCTACAATCTAGTCTTGGGATCTTGGCTAGGATTTAGTCTGCTGGATATGCAGAGTTTATTTTGTGCTCATAAAAAGCTACTATAGAGACTGTTATTGAAATTAAAATTGTTTGCCTTCCATTCCAGAACATAGAATGAAGAGGCATTACTTATCAACATTAATAAATTAATTTGACAAATTGATATTGTTTTCCCATTTTTCAGAACACACACACACACACACACACACACACACACACACACACACACACACACACACACACACACACACACAGTCTTAGTTGTGTTTCCCCCTTTTATGTTTGTTTTTTCACTCCCTGGTGAAAGAGAAAGAGTTCCTCTAAAATGTTTGGAATTGCTTAATTTCATCAATATTTGGAGTAAGTGACTTTTTAAAACTGAAACTCTAGGTTATCCAGTATTGGGTTTCTCTATATAAAGCTCTGTTAACTGGCTTGATAAAATATGTTCTTTCTCAAATATCATATATGTATATCTGGTACCTGGTTCTCTACAGTGGAATACTGCTGCCATTAAACTTGAATTTTAATTTCACTGTAAAGTTGGTGTCATTCACTGCACTTGATAACCTACCAGTAGTTTGTAATGCAAACTTTTCAAATGGATGGTTGACATTAACAAAGCATCTTTGTTGCTTTTAAGCACACAAAATCATAATTCTGTTTCAGTGGATCTATATGCTGTTGACCCAGCTTGCCTTTTCTTGTCTGAACCACTTTTTTGGATCTCTAATTTATTATTCCTGTTAGTTCCATTATATCCAGAAATTTGATGGATAAAAATCCCACATTACAATTGTTAGGTCCCATTGATGGTTGAATCAGACAATGAACAGCCAGCATATATTGGCTTACCAAATTTTTTTCCCCCTTTCACTGGTAAGACATATTTGTGGTATTCAACCTATGGGCCAAGTTCAACCCTCAAAGAGGATTGTGTGTCATTTCTGGAGCATCCTAAAAAAAAAAAAAAAACTTTTTTATCATCTTTCAGGGCTCTTGTTTACCTGCATAGAATAGTGGGTAGTTGTTGTTACCATATAAATTATAAACTGGATGTGTAATGCACATGCTCTGAAACCATCATGATTATCAGTTTTGCAGATATACAGAGGTTTGAATTCAATTATTAAGCATCCTGGTCAACAACAGATGTCCACAAATGAAAACAAAGTGGTGCAGAATTTAATACTGTGCACACCCAGGATTCTTTGTTCCAAAACAAACACTGATTTGGAAAGAGATGTTTCATTTCCTACACATGGTAAATATAAAAAATTATTCCTCTGTAAATAAATGCTTGACCATATATTTTTTAAATCTCATATGTGATGAGCAAATGATGAGTATGAAGAGCATGTGTAAAGACATAGGGTAGGCAAATAAATCAGAATGACTTTTAATGGGGGATATTAACTTTCCAGATATTGATTGGAACTTGTGGGATGATCACTTACACAATAGCAAGAAGTTTGTGAATTTACTGGATGACTGTTTATTACACCAGCATATTACAAAGGTAACAAGAGAAAGCAATACTCTTGATCTGCTTATTAGCAGTGACTGAGCCTTTTGTTCATGCATTAAGAATCTGCAGACAAAAGACTCACTAAAGGTAGTGATCATAGTGTCTTGATGTGGGATTTACTTAAAGATGTAACTACTGTCAAGGGCAAAGGGAAGAGCTTTTGCTTTCATAACGATATTAGTATTGACCATATAAGTGCAAGGAAGCTGTAAGCTTTTGCTACACCAGCAAATAAAAAAAGAGGAGCAGATAAGGAAATACAAATTAAGCAATTTTCCTTTCGCACAGGTAACTATCCAGTTGACCTTTGAATTTCTTCAAACTGTCAACCTCAGCTACCTGCAGAGGCAACTTGTTCCAGTAATCAACAACTCACTTGCTAAAAGAAAACTTCCTGCAGTTTAGTCTAAACCTCTTCCTCTGTAATTTGAATTTATGGCTAAAATTCTGGAATTCTTTAAAACAGCGAATTATTTATAACAGGGTGACTATAGTAGTCCCTGAAAGTTTTTGAATTCTATGCAGTTCCACTGCATAGAATTCAAAAACCACTGTTTTGATGTTACTGCAAATTCTAAAAAGGGAAGTATTCAGGGATGCAGTCGCAGAAGAAGCTGCTGAAGTTTTTATATCAGATAAGAGATACTGTTCAAGGCTTAGACCTAAATGGAGATGTCAGATGTACTGATGAGACTCATGACAGAGAAGAAAAATGCATGAGATACATATAAATTATCAAGTGATAGAAATGCCTACAATAGATATAAACTAAACTGCCATCACGTTACAAAGGAGATAGGCAAGCTAAGGCAGATTATGAGAAGTCTCTGGCAAAGAAAAATGTCAAAGACTTCTTTGTTTTAGGTACATATTAGAAGAAAGGAAATAAATCACATTGGTCCACTAGATATGAATGGTTTAGCTTCATTATCCTGCTTAGGCTGCTGACAAACTGAATAGGTATTTTGCATCTGCATTCACACAGGAGGCATTTTCAAGGATGAGATGGAAACATCTCATCATAACAGAGAAGAAAATGAGACTCATGGCAGAGAAGAAAAATGCATGAGATACATATAAATTATCAAGTGATAGAAATGCCTACAATAGATATAAACTAAACTGCAATCAAGTTACAAAGGAGATAGGCAAGCTAAGGCAGATTATGAGAAAAATGACTTCTTTGCTTTATGTATATATTAGAAGAAAGCAAATCACATTGGTCCACTAGATAAATGGTTTAGCTTCATTATCCTGCTTAGGCTGCTGATAAACTGAATAGGTATTTGCATCTGCATTCACACAGGAGGCATTTTCAAGGATGAGATGTTCCAAATTTATCAAATTCTAACAGGGAACTAAATGATATAGTGATAACCGAGGAAAGTGGAAGAGAAATTGTTGAAGCTAAATGTAAAAAAAGGCATTAGGGTGGATGGGATCTATCCAGTTATATTGAGGGAAGCAGGGAAGGAGGTAAACAAACTTTAGCCATAATTATGAGAGCATTCTTGAATTTGTTGGGGGAGGGGGGGGGTCTCTGAGGATTGGAGATGTGTAAATGTATCTCAACTCGCAAAATTATTTTGACATTGTATATTGGATTTCAGAAAAGCTATTGATACTGTCATAAAGAATTGTTACTCCTCTAGGCACAGGAATCTAAGTGATCCCTTGCATGTGCAATTTTAAAAATTAGCAAGAAATAATTCAAAAAGGTTCACTTTTTGATGCCATCTTTGTTTTCAACTTATTATTCACTATGCAAAATCCATTTTTATATTATTAAAAAATGTATACTAATTATTTTTTGTATATAAAACACTCTCTGCTACGTTTTAGACCTGTTGGTGAGTGAAATGAAATTAAAAAAAAAAACAAAAAAAACTTGCACATTTCAACAATTGGACACTAGCCAGTCAATAACATAGATCTAAAGAGTGTAACAGTTGAAGCTATTACACCCCATTTCAATCACTGGATACCAGCCAGAAGCATCACTATTATGAAGCAGTGAGTGCAAGCTAGAGTGAGTTAAAGCCGGAGCACTTCAATAATTGGATGTGAGGAATACCACTCAACAAGTATATAACAAGGCTTAACTTGATCATGCATTTTTTTCCTGTTTGCACAAAAATTTAAAGCTTTCAGGAATTTTCAATGGGCAAATCAAAGAAAACTTTTTGACAATTATAGGGAGTTTCAGTTATGTGGGTAAAAAGTATGACATTGCTCAAATTGTGCCAGGCACCATGGCCCTATGCACTCAGCTTGAAGATATATACGTTTTTCATGCGTAGTTCCTGAGGCGTTAGTATGTATATATACTTTTTCCAAAGTCTTTTCATATATGATTCAAATAATGCGTCCATTATTTTTGAAATCATCTGATGCATGCTGCCATTCCTTATTTGTACTTTCAACTAACAGTAGACACAGTTCCAATAGATGCTGGCATGAAAATAGCTTTTAAAATTAGAGGAGGAGGAGGAGATAGCACCTGTTCAGCCATTGTTACCCGAATTTGGCTTACAAAAATTTAAATTCTCTGGAATTTATATTGTAAAGTTAATGAAACTGAATCGAATGATACATAAATAGATGTGGAGCACTGGGCCCATTTCTGTAGTGCTATTGTGGTGTAGATAAGATATTTTTGGTAATGAAATGAAATGCACAGTTGAGGTAGCATAATCTGTTTCACAACAGAATAGTTGAAAGCAGTCAAAATCTTCAAGAAAAAAAAAGTTAATTTTATGATTTTTTTTTGTTTTTCAGTTAATTTTCCAGAATATCCAGGTACTTCATTGTCTCAGGCACTACCAGAAATGGACCAAATTTGAACCAGTCTATAGAACATAATGTGTGAAATACAAATACTATCACACTTCCTCCACCAAACTTTGATTCAATCTGAGAGGAAGTGCTTTCTGGCTACTCTACACTTAAAAGCCATCCATCAGAACAAAACATTGTGTAGCAAGATCAGTCACTCTGTAGCACCTTCTACCAGTGTTCTAGAATTCATCCATAATGTCAGAACACTACCACCACTCCAAATACCATTTTACATTGATGATTACGATATTGTTTTATGCACAGTTAGAGTACCACTGAGCACCAAACTAAGCAGCTCCTTATGGATGGCTGATGTAATGACAAATGTTCCTGTGGTCATTTGGACCTCTAGTGCATGATGTTTTCTGCAGATGTGTGAGGTGCAAACATCCTTTTTATGGTTCATCAAACATATTCACTGAGTTTGTGAGGTTGGCTAGAGTTTTTGAATCGCCAACAGTTTTCCATCTTTGAATAACATTTACCGTAGCAGATTTTGGAAGTTCAGATGAGCTGCAAGTGCATCCATCATCCCATGTTGAAGATCTATGTTCCAATGTATGACCTATACTGGCTTCAACTGTACTGTTGCACAGGCAGATCCATTTGATTTATACTGGTATGTCTGAGCTGACATGCATGTCGGTTGGATTTCTGGCACAGTACTCTTGGAGGGGTGTCTGAACACTTTTTGTTACATAGTGTAGGTATCCAGTGGCATCATATACAGACAGGATGAAGTAATAGGAGAGAAAATGATACACTGTGTTTGTAATAAAGAAGCTGTAATTGTTCATATTTATGCTGCTACAGAGAACTTATAACGATACACAGTAGATGGATAATTCTGAATATAGATGAGGATATGTACATAGTAGACAAATTTATTAACTTCTAGTAAGATGGCAGACATCCTAACGGTTTAGGACTTTTAGTTCAAGTAGTTTCAGACCACCAAGAAAGAGTTTAACAAAATTGGGAACATACGGCCTTTTCATTATGTTTATGTTCTAAATTTTTAAGGACTACTACTTCCATCTCATCTAAACTTAAAATTATCTATCTTCTATTTATCACCATAAGCTCTTTGGAGCAATTATCTCACATTAAATTACCTTTGTTACAAATGTAGTTCAGTGTTTTTTCTTCCTATAATTTCTACCTCTCTGTTCCTTCCATATTAATAATTACTTTATCTTCTGCGTCTTCATTATTGTTATAAATAGGCATATATGCCTTAGTGACTTTGCCATCTAGAAACAAAGAAAGCCATTCCTCTCTTTCTATGATCTGTAATGCAGGTACAGGCAACCCCCGTATAACACGGTTTTGCTTTAACACGATTAATAAATTGCGGCAATCCTCGCACAACATGGTACTTATATAACACGGTTTCACTCTAAGACGATTAGAGAATTTCGGCAAACCTCACATAACGGTATTTTTGAGCTTTTGTGCAGGGTAAACCCTGCTATTATGTTGGATGTAATTTTTCAACATTTTCACTCTTTTTGAATCCCTGCTGTTGACTCACTAGTCAAAAAAAATTATTGAGAAATCCCTGTATTTGTTTTGTTGGGAAATCCCAGTGTTAATATGTTCTGTGTCATTGAACTTATGGAAATATTTTAGATTTCAAAGTTTTATTACTATTGGATAGTACACCAGGCAATTGAAAAATTTGTCATCCAAACATTGAAGTTGTTTCTACCACCACAGTTGTACTAGGTTAATACAACTTGTTTCATTCAGCCATTAGATCAAGATTATATCCACCTTTAAAACTCATTGCATCAGAAAAAATCGTTACAATGGATTTTGGAAAAAATTTGATTCTGAATTTATTGAAGTAGACATGGAAACATCTCAATTATAGACTGTATCAAAATCATAGCTTTATCGCTAAAAGAAGTAAACTGCCAATGTTAAATGTGTTTGTGTGTGGAAAAATGTATGGCCAGAGTCAGTTCATTCAGGAAATATGGTTGAACCAGCAGGAAACGGAATCGGTGCGATAGTAGAGGTTGCTATGTTGGTAAGAGGGGAAGGTTTTGATGACATGACTGCTGAAGCCCTCATGGGTAGCACAGTTGATAGAATCTCCCTCCTCCCACGATGAGTGGAAAAGACCCGAGTTTGAATCTTGTCGATGATGGAAGGAATTTTTATGGGTCTTTTTCACAACATGGCTGAGTTTGTTGGGCTCATGCGAGAAAAGCATGGTTTTTTTTCTCCTGGAAACTTGGGTTTTTCATCCAGCAAAACAGAAAATTGACCTCAGGACACACACAATTTACAGACAATATACACAGAGCAACATGGCCTTAGTCACTGATGCTCCTAAAGAAGATGTTCAAAATTTACTGATAGAAAAAGAGGCTGGCAAAGCAGATTTGGTGGAAATGGCATTGTAGATAAACCAAATCAATTCAGAGGATGACAGCACAGATAAAAATTCTAAACTTCCAAATTTTACACTAAAAAGCATACTGGAAGTCATAATGTTAACCGAGCAATTAGAATCTCATTTTTTGAACGCAGATTCTTGAATGAAAGGAGCCCAAAGTTCCAAAGGCTGCTTCAGAAATGTTTAGTTCCATATGATGAAGTTCACAGAGTTATCAAGCAAAAGCAAACAAAACCAGATTACTGATTTTTTAGAGAGCAAAAGATACACGAAATCTAGAATGATGTATTTTTGTTAACATTTAATGAAATAGTGTATTTTTGTTAACTTTTGGAACGTAACCCCACTTTTGTACTTTTTCTTAGTCCCGTATAACACGGTTTCGCACAACACGACATTTTATAGAACCCTAATTATACGAGGGTTACCTGTATTTCCTCTATATAATATGTATGTTATTCACAAACACTAATTTATGAAACATTATTGGATTCTGAATAATATCAAGAAATGCATGACAAAAGTGACAGACATTCACATAGGGGAAAAAAGAACAAGTTCAATAAGAACTTCAAGTGTCTACTGACAGGCAGTGTCACCTAACTGCTGAGAAATGACAGTATTCCATGTTTGTAGACATTCCTCTAATTTCAAGGCACTAAAACTTTAGCCCAGAAAATAAATTCCAGCAGAGCATATTAAATCAGGATAAACTTCTGATTGCATTGTGCCAAAGTTTATGTATATAAAAGTTTCAGAGTAGTTCTGTATTATTTACTTCAAGTTTATCCGAGTTGTTGCACACATTTACTTATGTTACAAAACAAGTTTCCTTGTCAAAAGTAGTACTAAAGGTATAAAATTATGGGATTATAGTGAAACTTAAGAGTACTTGCTCATATCTGTGGATAAAATGCTGAATTTACACTAACACACTAATGATGAATACACAGGCTCCAAAACTGAAACTTGAATAATGGAGTTTATTCAAGTTTCAAAATTATATTCAAAATTTTACCTTCCCTAAATTTGCTGTGCTGATTTCAAAATTGACATTTTTTTTTGTTTTGTTTCATGTAAGAATTTTCCACAATTGGGAACAAGTTTCTGTTAAAAAAAAGTTTTTTTTTATTTTCTAAAATTAAGTTTTCTAAATTTTGTTTTAATTTATCCAAATGGTTTGCAAACTTTTTTTGCAATAAAATGAACAAGAATAAAATAAAATAAAATAAAAAACCAGCAACCTTTCAATTTTTGAAAACCATACATTACTGAATAGTTCATAAATAAACAGTGATTTTCTTATGGATATAATAATTTAATGAGATGTGTGTAAAAAAAAAAAATTTCTTTTTCAAATCTTTGTTACAGTATGGTTAATATTACAATGACCAAATAATGCAAGAAAGCCACCTATGGATGCAGACTATTTTCTATATATAATAGTGTTATATCATAGGAAAAAAAAAAGAAAAAGAAATATATATATATATATATATATACTGATATTAAATTAAGTTTTCTAAATTTTGTTTTAATTTATCCAAATGGTTTGCAAACTTTTTTTGCAATAAAATGAACAAGAATAAAATAAAATAAAAAACCAGCAACCTTTCAATTTTTGAAAACCATACATTACTGAATAGTTCATAAATAAACAGTGATTTTCTTATGGATATAATAATTTAATGAGATGTGTGTAAAAAAAAAAATTTCTTTTTCAAATCTTTGTTACAGTATGGTTAATATTACAATGACCAAATAATGCAAGAAAGCCACCTATGGATGCAGACTATTTTCTATATATAATAGTGTTATATCATAGGAAAAAAAAAAGAAAAAGAAATATATATATACTGATATTATGTTGTGCTGTGACAGGCGAGGCTGTTATCTCTCAGTCACTCGCACCCTAAACGAAACAAATATGCTTGTGTGGTGTCTGCAAGATACCTTTTTTGTTTTAATCATAAAAAATTTATTTTTAGGTTTTTTGCATAATTGAAAATGGTGTTCCATTAATTATGATTTGCCAAACTATTACAGAATATCAGACAAGAGTAAATGAGAGAAACAAATAATAATAATAGTTTTTTTTTTTTTATCATATTTCTTAGAATTTTCAAGGTCAGTCAATCTGCAAATTGAAACACAGATGCTCATCTGGCAGTTGCCACATGATGTTTTTATCAGCTGTTTGCATTTAGCCAGTGAAACCAAACCATGGCAAGATTAGACAGCTCTTGCTGGCGTCTCATAGATGCCATGTAAGAATGGGAAAGCATTGAGTATGAAAAAGACAGATGCTCTTTTACTTGCCTGTTATCTGGTAAATAGTAAACAAAAAATTGATTTCTTGTAATTCATTGTATATTAAAATGAAAATAAAATACTGTATAATTATTTAGAGAATATTGGTGGTATAAGGTGGACAGGATTTGATTTCATTTACAAATAAAAAAGAAAATTTAAAACAGGGTATCTGTCAGAGGCTACATTAATGGTGGAGGGTTTAAGCATCAGTAAGATTTCTTCCTGAAATCTGACAATGGTATAGTGCCAAATTTCATGGATTTGAGAGTTTGTACTGTATTTCTTTATTTACTTACTTTATTTTATTTTTTCCAATAATAATACAGGCAATCCCCATATAATACGGTACTTCTATATCATGGTTTCACTCTAACACGATTGATAAAGTGTGGCAATCCTCGCACAACACCATACTTATATAAAACGGTTTTGCTCTAACGTGGTTAGATTGTATATTAAAATGGTTACATTGTATATTAAAATGAATATAAAATATTGTATAATCATTTAGAGAATATTGGTGGTATAAGGTGGACAGGAGGATTTGATTTCATTCACAAATAAAAAAAAATTTTTTTAGTAAGTTTTCTTAACAGACTTTCATTTTCACTAGTGAAAAAAAAGGTCAGGCCAGTTTAAGCCACCAAATTCGGGACGGATTCAAGCAAAAAATGGTGCATACTAAACATTACAGACTACTTTTCGCTAGAATCCATCCCGAATTTGGTGATGTAAACTAACCTAACCAATTTCTTTTTACTGAACATGAGAGTCTATTAAATTCTTGCCAGCTCTACTTGCTTGCAGAATGGCATTGTCTAACACAAAATCGTGTTGATTAGCAGCCAATCAGTGCAAAATAGTGGGTGGAGCTAGAACTGGTCATCACTGCTGTTGCAAATATCCATGGGAAAGAGTCCTGTTCCAAAGTTTAACCTTCCCCGCTGTTACATTTTAAAGGAACTAGTTTTTACTAAAAATGTCAGTAAATACTAGGAGTTACATTTTGGATTTGGGTTTTACCAATAGGCACAGTCGTTTCTAGTTCTTACTAGTAAAAAGCTAGTTTTGTAAAATGCATCAGGAGCTTCTTGTTTTACTAGTAAGAACTGGTAGTAACAGATTTCAGATTTTTACTGTAACATATCCAGTACAAAGGTATCTACAAAAGTTTGTACAAGCCCTGATCCCAGACTTAAAAAAAAAAAAAAAAAAATATATATATATTGTAGTAGCAATACTAATTTTATATATTAGTAATATATAAAATTAGTATTGCTACTTATTTTAATTTGCTACTTATTTACAATAATACTTATTAGATTTATTAAATTCTTTACAAAACAAGATATTAATTTTTACTCAAGTAAAAAACAAGGTACATGGCACAGCCATGGGTTCCATGGTTAGTTCAGTCCCGGCAAACATTGCAATGTTTGCCGGCAAACATTGCAATGGAGGAATTAGAGGGTCGTGCATTTACAAATGTACCGGATCCCATTATCTTTTGGTGTCGCTACGTGGATGATGTGTTCGTGGTTATCCCCAGAAATGCAGGTGACCGAATCTTAGACCACTTCAATTCTCTGTTGCCTTTCATAAAATTCACCATCGAGCTAGAATCAGACAACACCATACCATACTTAGACACCCTTGTCCGACGCGAGATCATGTGCTTGAAGACAACTGTTTATCATAAACCAATGTGTGCTGGCCAATTTACCAACTTCCGGTCAGCACATGCATGTAGCCATCTTCTTGCCACTGCATGAACCTTGCTAACTCATGCCTGGACCCACTCTAGTTCTGTAGAATCAGACAACACCATACCATACTTAGACACCCTTGTCCGACGCGAGATCATGTGCTTGAAGACAACTGTTTATCATAAACCAATGTGTGCTGGCCAATTTACCAACTTCCGGTCAGCACATGCATGTAGCCATCTTCTTGCCACTGCATGAACCTTGCTAACTCATGCCTGGACCCACTCTAGTTCTGTAGATGAAAGGCACACAGAAATTGCTCAAGTCAAGGCGGATCTTACGAGGTGTGGCTATCCCATCAATACTCTTGACAGGTGTGACCTACAGACACATGGCCATGTAGCGACCAAAAGAAACATCCAAGGTAATGACTCAACTGTGAGCGCCTTTATCCCATACTACCCAAACCTATCACAACAGGTTTCTAGGGTCTTAAAATCACATGGGATAAAATGCGTACAACTCCCAGGCAGAAAGTTACGATTCCTCATCTCTAAAGTGAAAACACCGGTCCCCACCTTACTACAAAGCGGATTGGTCTCCTTTGGTCTACCACATTTCTTTCCGTGACTGCACTAGCTGCTACATCGGGGAAATGGCTCGAAAAACGCCTTTCCGAACACGAAAGAGCAGTCCGCTTAGTGGATGTGGAGCATTCAGCTATTGCTGAACATGTTTGAGCAACCCACCATAACAATGACCCACACTGCGATGTTGTGATTGTGGATAGGTCCAGCCACTATCGACAACGCGCCTGGTTAGAGTCGTTGAACATCACATGCTCCAATACCTCGGTCAACAGGAGCAGTGGATGTCGGGTTCATCCTATCATCGAAACAATTCTGACTAGTGACAAACGCTGGCAACGTACACATGCATCACAGCCACAGGCTTCAACATCCAACAATTAATCACGCACTTCACGTACATGATTGGCAGTACACTCCATGTTCCATTCTTAACTGTCAGTTTAACTGAGGAAGGTTGACAAAACAGCCGAAAGCTTTTGTACGTATCTAATCTAATGTATGTATGTATTTCCTTTATTAAACTTATAACTTGTTCTGTCTCCGTTTCGCTCTGTGCCACAGTAATTCGATATTAATAATGAATCCAGAGTGCACAGGCCTCTTTAATCATAAAAAACAAATTAAAAAAACAGACTAAAAAGTAAAATCCTTCTTGGATTTATCAAAAATAATTTGTAAACAATGTATATCATCCCACAATCTCTTCCCATTCTCTTTATTAATATTGGCCAGATTTGGTATGGAAAAATCCAGGTGAGAGCACAAGTTTGTACTCTTAGCTGGTTTGTAGAAGTGAGAGTACAAGCTTGACTGACAATCTGCATTTCATTTTTCTGTAATTTTCAGTCAACATTATGTAATTTTCACTCCTAATGTTATCAAGAAAGCCATTTCCTGTAAGGTGAAATGACAGGCATTTTTTTTCAGCATTGGTCATTTTGTCTTCTTCCAGTTGTTGTGAAGCCAATATCTGCTTAACTTGTGGACTGATAAATATGCCACCTTTCACTTTTGCAACAGACAATTTAGGAGATTGTTTGAGTCAAACTGGTCATAATAATTTGACTGTTTCTTGAAACCAACAGATTTTTTAATACATTGTGTGTGTGCACCAGGTCACAACTTAATTCTGGCAAACCATTCTCTTCTTTAGTGCTGATCTACTGCTCTACAATCCCAGGAGTAGAGAAAACAAGCAAACTCTGTAAAAACATTTTGCAAATTCAGAAGGAACCCCAGAATCTTGAAATCCCCATGTATCTGTATACACTACAGCATGAAACATCCTATCTTTGTGCTGTAGTGAGTAATGTTGATATGAACATGTTACAGAACCTGCAACAGAATACTGTTAAATGAGCAGACACCTGACTGCTAAAATTCAACATGCTTGAACAAATAAGATCTGAATATCAGCCCCACCAGTGTTAAAGATTGGGAGGTGGTAGCCTTAGCTCTGTCAACATGGGAGATTGTTTACATTCCATCTATTTTTTTTTTTTATGTTGGTGGATCTTTCATCTAAAAAAAAAAAAAAAAAAAAAAATGTGGAGGAAGGGGAATTGCCCCCCCCCCCCCACTCCCAAATCTGGTTCCAGATTTGGGAGTGGGGGCAATTATTATTTTGGAAAAAAAGATCAAAAGGTCTAGGGATTGAAAAAAATTAATCTTAAAACTCACCCTTATATCCAAATTTTTTTTTTTTAGAATTTATTGAGGATAGTTGAGTAAAACACACCAATGACATTTTTCTTGTTTTCTGAAAGGTTGTGAGCAGGGGTGGCTTGTTGGTAGGCACTGCAGAACCCCCAGCCTTTTAAATCTAAATATACAGTCAACGGAGTTATATGAAATTTTGTGAAGAACAATGCAATGCAATGAATATTTTTATTAACAGGTCCTGCATATAGCATACTCATCCTTTATTTCCAATAATAAACAAATAAAAACACAAGATCGTTTACGACTTTGAAGTTTAACCGTGATTGGTGGAACTGTGCACTATGCAGTTCCACATTTAGGTCCCAGTGGCTGAGTCAATGCTTGGTTGGCAGGTTGTCAATACACAATTTTAGAGTGGCTGAGTGCTTAGTTGGCAGCTTTCCAATACACAATTTTAGAGGTGATAAAATGAGTCAAAGGAACTGCAGAGCGAGCAGTGCTGATTTGAACAGTACACCAAACTTGAATGCAAAAGTTAATCTGTTTTCAACAAATAAAACCCGAATAATGGATTTTATTATTAAATAAAATTACCTAAGTCTGTTAATGGCAAGTGTCCAGTTAATGTTTTGTAGTATTTTTAACTTGCTTATTATTATTACCATCTATGTCTTATAACTGAGGCAATTTAATGTAACTTTAAGAAGCAGCACCCTCATACATTAGTCACGAGCCGCCACTGGTTGAGCCAAAATTTTTAAGTCAATCACTGCTTATTTTCAAACTGTGGTCATTGTTCTTGTAAATTTATTGTCTGAAGTTAACTTTCTTATCTGTAGCCCATCAAAACTTCTTTCTTCCCAAGTTATATCAGAGAAACTTAAATTGATTGCAAAGATATTTAAAGCAATTACTGTCTTCTTTAAAGCCTTTACAAATAGTCTCACAGTAACCCTAATTTTATATGAAGTAGAGGTAATAGGACTTTCATTAGGTTCACCAGACTTCAGTACTTTCTGAATCTGGTACAAAGCTGTTTCTGCATGGACACTGCTTCTTTTCTGACCTCATGCTTTGTTTTCCCAGTGACATGTAAAACAGAATTTCATTGTAAACTGATTACTGACCCAAGAACTTACAGAATCTTCAAGTCTCCACATAAAGCTACTTATGTGTGCCTTGTATTTAACTTCATTAAGAAGTCTGAGGTTTTCGTGCATCTCTGTTAAGCAAATGAAAGGGACAATTGAAACAAAAGCATGTTTCCTAAGGGTGCGTTACATTTATTCATGGGTTGCTGCATTACAAGTGAAAGAAAATGCAATTTAGTCTAGTTATGAAGGAAATATGACAGTCTCCTCTCGCTTAGAAATTCAGGATCATTTAGATAGAAATGGAATTCTGAAGGATAATCAGCATGGTTTTGTAAAGGGAAAATCATGTTTAACTAATCTGGTTAGCTATTTTGACAGGGTCGCACATGAGCTGGATATAGGGAATAATTTCGACATTATTTAAATTTCAGCAAAGCATTTGACTCACGAGCGGTTACTTTTAGGGTTAAGCTGAAACAAGTTGGAATCGCAAGGAAAATCCTTAGATGGATAGCTGGATGGCTTCAGAGCAGGAGGCAGAGGGTTGTAATAAATGGCTATTCTTCTGATAAGGTTAATGTAAGAAGTGGGGTTCCCCACGGATCAGTATTGGGACCACTGTTGTTTTTGATTTTCTTAAATGACAATCGATGAATGGATAAAGGGCATAATTTCTAAATTTACAGATGATGTAAAGATTGGTAGAGTAGTTAATGATCACCCCCAAGCAGAGCTTCTTCAGGGTGACCTAGATAGACTTCAGGGATGGTCAGAAAAGTGGCAGCTATGCTTTAATCCAGCAAAGTGCAAGGTCTTACACCCGGGGAACAGTAACCCTAAAATAGTTCAACTCCACTTAGTGGAGTTGAACTAAAGTCAGCAGTGGACTTGGGAGTTATGATCCGGTTAGACATGAAGTTCTCCAAGCATTGTAGACAGGTTGCAAGGAAGGGCCACGGTGTCCTATTGATGATTTATCGAACCTTTGCCAATAGAGATAAGGATGTCATAATCCCATTATATAAGGCTATTGTTAGACCACACTTGGAATACTGTGTTCAAGTATGGAGACCACATTTAAAAAAAAAAAAAAAAAAAAAAAAAAGGCATTGGGCTTCTTCAAAGGGTCAAAAGACAGGTAACTTGCCTGGTGAGATTGGCAAAAGGGCGTTCCATGTGAATAAAGATTTCAAAGACGTGGGTTGCAGAGCTTAGAAACTAGGCACCTTAGAGGAGACTTTATTGAGGTGTTTAAAGCTCCGAGAATTTCATCCTCATTCATTTTAAAAGTAAAATGAACGAGGATGAAATTTTCATGGTTATAAATGATTCTAGAACTAGGGGCCATAAATTCAAGTTATGGAGGGAGATGTTTAGACTGGATTGCAGGAAGTTTTATATTAGCCAGTGAGTTATAAATTACTGGAATAAGTTACCTATCAGCCTGAACCACCTACATGGGTGGTTCAGGCTGATAGTTTGAGGAAATTCAAAGGTCAGGTGGAATAGTTACCAGATCATAAAAGGGAAATGTATAGTTTGTCTATTTCCTTTGCTTTTATTATTTATTTTATTTAATTATTTTATTATTAATATATTATTCATTTTTTTTTTTTTTTAGCTGGTGAAGAACAAGCCTTAGAATCAGATGATTAAATTCTATTAATAATTTCTGGTGATAAAGGTAAATGAGATCAATGCAGATGGGTCTTATGGTAGATTCAGATATGAAATGTCTATTTTATTTTCAGTGTTTTTGGCCTTCCACTTTAGATAAGCATAAATAGCAATCTTCTTGTTTCATGCCTGACCATGAGAATAGCAAAAGGTAGACTTTTTTTTACTTCATTTCCTGAACTGTTCAATGCAAATGTGGCACACTTTATATGCAGCACTGTCTTTTGGTGTTCACTGACCCCTAGGTACCCTTAGTTCTGAGAACTCATTACGTTATATCAAATGTATTAAAATGCTCTTTTGTTAAATCTTTTTTTTTTTTAAAGAAATTAAAAGCGTTTCTAAAAATATGGTTTTAAAGTTATTTCCACAATACTTACTAATGCACTAACTCACAATACAAACTTTGATGTTGATAATGATACTGCTAACAGAAAAATGCCAAAGAAAGAATTTATCTTAAAAATCTGTGTTTAAAAATTGTTGGAATAAAATCATTGAATTCTATTTGAATCCCTGTTTTTTTCATAGGTACTAGGCCTAATGGAAAAGATGGCTTGTTTGTATGCAATCCATGGTTTATTTTGATCATCAAGTTTTATCTTGAAATATGCCTTATAACAACAAATGCCATAATGTTTATCCATTGCAGTGCATAAAATAAACATGCCCTTAATTTGAATTATTCCATACAAACTAAAAAACTATATAATATTGGTGTGTAGATACACCATAGACAACTCTTAAAAAAACTACAAAGTAGTTGTTGTAGGCATCATTTGCTCTTTCTCATATTGTGCTCTGCCTTCACGACGAGTTGCCATGATATTGCACTACCTCGAATAAGTAACGCTTCACTAATAGAGAAGACTATTGTTACTTATTCTCAGTGAGTACCACCACCCAGACATGTTTCAAGGCTATTTGTATATGTGTGGGATAATAGCTCTACTATCCACTTGTCCCTATTAGACTTAGAAAGCAAAAAAGGTAGAGGGAAAGTAATAGTAGGAGTGGAATAGGAAAAAGAAACATGTAGAAGAATGAAAGGGACTAACTCCTTCAACTCACACCACTCAAAAACTCAAACTCCTCGAATAGGTAACGCTTCCCCAGTAGAGAAGACTGTTGTTACCCATTCTCGGAAACTCCGTGAACACCAGGCTCCCCAGACACGTTTCAAGGCTATTGGCCTATCATCAGTGGGTGGGCAGGTACCCTGGTATTGCAGACATGACGACCCAGTTGTGAAGATAATCACACAATATGAGAGATGCCAAAAGGTGTATATGACAATATTTAAAATAACTAAATGCACAAGGCATAATACATTAAGAGTTTAATATCTATATAATATCGGTACTCACTGAGAATAAGTAACAATAGTCTTCTCTATTAGTGAAGCGTTACTTATTCGAGGTGGTGCAATATCATGGCAACTCATCGTGAAGGCAGAGCACAATATGAGAAAGAGCAAATGATGCCTACAACAACAACTACTTTGTAGTTTTTTTTAAGAGTTTTCTATGGTGTATCTACACACCGATATTATATATATATTAAACTCTTAATGTATTATGCCTTGTGCATTTAGTTATTTTAAGCTAAAAAACAGAATGATTCTTGCCAGCAGTCTCCTGGCTGCTTAAATAGTAATGCCATCCTGCACTGCACATTTCTGAACACTTTCTGGAAGGTTCTCTGTTTGCAGTCATATTGGAAAAATCAGTAACCAGCAATCACCAACTTTATAATAATAAAAAATTACAATATCAGTTTTGAATTTTTTTTATAAAAAAAAAAAAAAATATATATATATATATATATATATATATATATATAAAGGTATGAATCTTTGTGAAAAATCTGTATGTAGTGAAGAGACAATTTTTTAATTCAGCATACACAAGTAGCTAATAAATAAAGGATATGTATAATTAGCCAGACTCAAAAACCTTTGTTATGTCTTGTATTTCAGAGACTGCAATAATTACTGTAATTATAGAACGTTAGAAAACAATAACTACTGTGATAGAAGGTTGGAACAAACACCATGTACTACACTTTTTCAACTTAAGTAACCAGACAAAATGGCACATTTTTGCCACTTCTCAACATACTTATGCAGGCCAGTTTTGTAGAAGTCCTCTGACTCCCCTTCAAACCATGACTTGGCAGCAGAAATCACCTCATCATCAGCAGAAAAGTGTTTTCCACAAAGAAATGACTTTAGGGCAGGAAAGAGGAAGAAATCGGAGGGTTCAAGGTCAGGGAAACAGAAGGATGTGGCAATATTTCAAACCCACATTCATGGGGACACACCTCAGTGCATTCCTCATATGGACATTATTGTGGAAAGGCACAGACCTTTCTACAGCTCTCCCCTCTTTTTCTTCATAGCAGCACATACAGCCCTTTTAGACAGCATCACCTTGCAGCACTTGGTTTCACCTTTGCCTTTTTTTTGGGGGGGGGGGTGATTCTGCATGTTTCCATTGTTTTGACATTTATTTATTTTCGAGATCAGAGTGATGGATCCAAGTTTCATTCTTGGTGACCAGCGGCGAAAAATTCCTCTTGCTTTTTCTGGCACATCAACAACATTTCATGTGCACATTGTGCTCTTTCTTTCTTCTGGAAAAGGATCAGAAGTCTGGGACCCCATCTAGCAGACACTTTACTCATATGCAACTGTTGATGGATGTTTTCCACAGATCCTGCACTAATTTGGAGCTCTGCAGCTAGTTTTTTGACACTAATATGGCAATCTTCCACAATTAATGCCCCAATTTTTGCAAAACACTCTCTTCTGTTACAGCAGTTGCTGGGTGTCCTGGGATTTCTTCATCATACACTGAGGTTCTTCCACATTTGAACAGTTTATACCAATGTGCATCAACACTGTAACCTCAGCAATCTGCTCCACAAACAGTGACCATTTCTTCGTGGATTATTTTGGATGTTTTCCTCTTGCAGAAAAAGGAACAGAATCACTATCTGTATTCCACATTTTATCCATTGTGACACTTCACTTCATTCAGTGTTGCAAAGAAAAAAAAATGAACTGTCAGATACTGAAACCAAAATTTGTATAGTTGCTGTAGAGATTAAGGTATGAAACAAAAAATCATCTTTCTATCACAACTACTTCTGAGTGAATACAAATCGTTTTTGAACCCCTTCTCCCCTTACAGTCCTGCAGCTTGAGATTCTGTGTGTGACTTTTTTATTGTTTGATTATAAATGTCAGAGAAGCCTGTAATAAGTCAGATGATAAGTCTTTGGCTAAGAGTTCATTGCTTATGTTAATACTAGAAAAAAAAAAAAAAAAAGGATTAAGCACATTGATCTGCTTGCTATGAATGGCATTACTATTAATGATCCTGTACGGTTACTACAAACTGATCAAATATTTTGCCTCTACATTCATACACGAAGAATTTAGTATATACCAGAAATCTATCTAATACTGATTTGTGAATTAAATGATTTTATAACTGAAAGGAAGTTAGAAGAGAACCTGATCTAGCTAAAAGTAAACAAGATATCTGGAGCTGATGGAACTATCCAGTTATATTAAAAGAGCAGCAGCAAATGAGGTAATCAAACCTTTAATTACAATAATAAGAGCATCTTTGGATTCAGGGGAAGACCCCACAGACTGGAATGTATTTTCTATGCACAAGAGTGAAATGGCTAATTACAGACTTATAAGTTTGACTTCTGCACCAGGGAAAATAATGGAGCCAATATTTAAAGAAGTAATGAAAAGTAACCTCAACAGGAATGGCACTATAAGGCAACCACAGCAGGGATTTGTTAAAGGGAGATCATGCCTGACCAAGCTGATTAGTTACATAATCACACTGAGTGCAGATTAATTTTGACATCATCCTTAGAATTAGTAAAGTTTTTGATAGTGTTCCACAAGCTACTGCTATGGACAACGGAATTGTTGAGTATTAGTAGACAGAAAGTGGTTAATGGCCACTGTAAATTATGAACTAATGTTATGAGCTGGGTACCAAAGAGCTCAGGGAAAGTGGGGGTCCCTTACTGTGTTTAATATTTATTAATGTTAATGATACAAAATGTAAGCAGGTTGGTTAATAATTTTGACTCCATCTTCATAGTTTTATTTAAATCTTCACAATCTAGATAAATTCATCTCATCTAATTAAATAAATTAGATAGTCTGAAAAATGGAAATTGAGGCTTAACACTGATAGATGCATGGTAGCAATAATCCCAGAATACCATTTGGGTATGAAATGGTCTGGGATATAATCAGAATATCATTTAGTTACCCAGTGGTATAACCAAATTGAAGGTAGTTGATAATGAAAGAGACCTAGAGATAACTGAACATTCAGATATGTAGGTATTCTCAGTGGTGCAGACTTAGCTCAAGCATATCTGTCATGATATATAGAAATTTTGCCAACAGACAAAGAGTGATTTTCCTGTAATATAAATGAACAGCCATGTGTTGAATCCTGCATACAGGTTTGGAAACATTGGTCTGTTGGTAAGGATACAGAGTGGAGTAAATAAATGGATTATTTATTTAACAAGATTAGATGGAGGGGTGCAAAAGATTATTTCTATTAAGAAAAACAGGTTCTGTAAATTGCAGCATCTAGAAATTAGGCATCTGTGTTGCAACTTAACTGGAATGTTTAAGGCTTTAAAAGGATTGAATCAATTAAATACTGATGGCATCATTATTCTTTTTAAGGTGACTCACACAAGGAAACAAATTTAAATTAAAAAGGATGGATGCAGAATAGTTGTGTGGAATTTGCCTAATTTTTTATTTAATGATCAAGTTTTATTTTTTTGTGTATTAACACAAAAATTCAACCTTAGTATTCCAAAAGACTAGGTGGAATAAACTACCCCGAGTGTTCTGGAAGTGTGTAGTTTGAATAAATTTAAAGAAAGATTGGAATTACATAAAATCCTTCAACAGGAATTTATGTCCAATGAACTTTTGGGGGTGTACGAATCATACTGAAATTGCCAGAAATTATTTCAGAAGAATTATTATTTGTTCAAATAAATTTTTATACTTTTCTAATACTGTATAGAGAAATGGTCATTTCTGCTTTATTTTACTTAAATATCATAAAATAAATAAATAAAATGACTAGAGCTACTAAAAGAGTAAAAATATTTCTCTTTTGAGAGTACAATTTTAAAAGCACGTTAAAAGAAATATCACACACATTCTAAAATATGGTACAGTAGATAATACCTTTTTATTACTTTTCATGTATTAATATATAAATTTTTCTTTTTAATGTTCAACTTTAGTTCAGTAAAAAAAAATCTGTGGGTTCAGAATGCACTAGGTTGTATTCACTTACTAATTCTGACACTTGTCAATCAAGGGAAATGCTTCTAGAGTGAAAAGCTTGAAATCAAAGAATGAGATCTCTTTCATTATAGTCCCATGTCTGCTTTGCTTTTTGTATGTTTCTTTGACTTGAACATTTTTTATTTCTTTTACAAATAAAATAAAAAAAAAAAAACTACATCTTTTAAAAATGATTATTATTTTCTCAAAGTGAATGCTCCCATAAGGCATATTTATATTATTGACTAAAGCACCATTCATAAATTTCAAACAGGGCACAAAAGTTGATATTGTGGTACATGTCGGCACTAATGACATCATGGTGACCTGTGGATTTACTTAAGTATAGGACAATGTTGAGAAAAAGCCACCAGTTAGGATTCAAAATGTCTGGAATTCTGCCCAAGAGAGATTGTGCAAGGCTTATGGGGTAGAATTTTTCTGAGCATGGTCTGTGTTGTTAACAGGAGAGACTGCTTCTACAGGGATGGAATACACTTAAATAGAAAGGGTGCAAGAATATTTGCTGATGCTATCAAGGCAGTGTTAGATGGCTTGGAAAACTGCTGCTAGCTTGGGGGGGGGGATACATACGCATTAGCATTAGTAGAGGCATACGATGCAAGAAAGCAAGCTTATTCAGCATCAGCCCAAAAAAAAAAAAAAAAAAAAAAAACCCTCTCCCATTTCACCCCTCCGTTCGTTCAAAATACCTGTCCAGTTGAGCTTTAAATTTGTTTAGGCTATCAACTTCAACAACAAGTGATGGAAGTCGGTTCCACCAACCAACCACCCGCTGGCCAAAGGCAAATTTCCGCACATTTATCCGACATCCGTCCTTCCTCAATTTGAATTTATGCCCTCTGAGGTGATTATTCTGAGAAAGATGAAGAATCCCATTGGCATTGAGCATGCTCAAACCATTCAAGGCCTTATACACCTCTATCAGATCACCTCGCCGGTGCCTAGTCTCCAGACTCTGTAATTTGCAAAACTTAAGCCTTTCTTCGTAAGAGCAACCCTTTGTTCCATTTACTAATCTTGTTGCCCTTCTCTGTACCCGTTCCAGCAGCTCTACATCCTTCTTGAAATGAGGCCTCCAGACCTGTATACAGTACTCAAGATGTGGCCTAACCATTGCCTTATACAAGGGAATAATCACCTCCTTATCCCTGCTAGAAAAATTCCTGTATATCATTGACAAGACACCATGAGCTACTCTTGCAGCTCGTCTGCACTGCTCAGAGAACTTCATATCTCCCTGCACAATTACCCCCAGGTCCTTTTCATTCTCCACCACTGTCAGTGTGGTACCGCAGAGTTGATACGTTGCTCTGGGGTTACTGTTTCCCATATGCAGTACTTTACATTTGTCAATGTTAAACTTCATTTGCCACCTCTCAGCCCATCTGTTCAACCTTTCCAGATCCTGTTGCAGCAGCATAGCGTCAGTAGTGTCCTTGACGACCCTGTCAACCTTTGTATCATCTGCAAACTTGGACATTAAACTTGATATCCCATCATCAATATCATTCATAAACACCAAAAACAACAACGGACCCAACACTGAACCTTGAGGAACTCCACTAATAACATTAGTCCACGTTGAGCAGTGTCCATTGATTACCACTCTCTGTCTTCTGCCACTCAACCATCCCCTTATCCATAGCAGCAATTTGCCTCCAATGCCACACTGCTCCAATTTGTGCAGCAGTCTTCCATGTGCAACAGTATCAAAAGCCTTTCTAAGATCCAAATATATAATATCAAAGTTATTCCCTGCATCCAGTTCTTTTGTGACTACATCATAGTATCCAATCAAATTGGTCAGGCAAGACCTGCCCTTAACAAAACCATGCTGCGTCTGAGCTATAACTGAATTCTTGTCTAGATGATCCTGCAGTGCTTCTTTAACCAGTGCCTCCATTAATTTACCTGGAACAGAAGTTAAACTAACAGGTCTATAATTACTTGTGTCAGCCTTTGATCCTCCTTTGTGAATTGGGGTTACATTTGCACATCTCCAGTCTATGGGTACCTCCCCTGAGTCCAAAGAAGCTCTCATAATTATGGCTAGGGGTTTGCATACTTCCTTTGCTGCCTCCTTTAATATAACTGGATAGATCCCATCCACCCCAGGTGCCTTTTTTATGTTTATCCTCAACAATCTCTCCTCCACTTTCCTCTCAGTTATTACAAAATCATCCAGCTCACTGCCAATGTTTACTTTACCTACATCATTCTCCTTCCTGAATAACTCCTCATGCGTGAATGTAGATGCAAAATACTCGTTTAGATTGTTAGCCACCTGAGCAGGATCCTCAACTGTTGAACCATCAATATCCAGTGGACCAATCTGATTCATCCCTTTCCTTCTCGAGTTCAAGTATGTAAAGAACTCTTTTCTGTTTTTCTTTGCATCCTTTGCCAAGGATTTTTCGTAGTCTGCCTTTGCCTGCCTAATCTCCTTTGTGACTTGGTTACAGACCAACTTATATCTATCATAGGCTTCCATGTCACCCATTAATTTATATGTATCCCATGCATTTTTCTTCTCTGCCACATGTCTCATTAGTTCATCTGACAACCATTTAGGCCTAAACCTTGAACAATATTTCTTAGTTGGTATGTAAAGCCTGGTAGCCTCCAAGATTAGTTCCTTGAATGCTTCCCATTTTGAGTTTGCTGTTGGTAACATCATCAGTTGGTCCCACTGTATAGAATTTAAATACTGTCTCAGACCATCATAGTCGCCTTTACGAAAACAAAAATCCTTCCCTTTACCTCTGATGGTAGTTACCTCCTTGAGTAAATCCCACTTCAACACACTGTGATCACTGCCACCTAGTGGTTCATTTATCTGCAGGTTCTTAATGCATGAAGAGTCACTACTGATAATCAGATCAAGAGTATTGCTCCCTCTTGTTGCCTCACGAACATGCTGGTGTAGAAAACAATCATCCAATAAATCCACAAAAGCCTTGCTAGTGTGCGAGTGACCAACCCACAAATTCCAGTCAATATCTGGGAAATTAAAATCCCCCATTATAAGACTCTCTGATTTACTGGCCCACTCTATTTCCCTGTACAATATCTTATTATACTCATCAGAGTCATTAGGCCTATAGCACACTCCTACTCTCAATTTTGATTTCCCTATGCTTATGTCACACCAAACTGATTCGGCACTGCCCTGTCCATCGATGTCGACTGGCTTCACTTCCTTGGACTTTATGTGTTTCTTAATTAATAGCATAACCCCTCCTCCCCTCCTGTCCTGTCTATCCTTTCTATACACATTGTATTCCCCAAATTCCAGTTCCGCATTACTTATATCTGTGTGACACCACGTCTCTGATATCCCAACAATATCTGCCTTTGATGTTTTGAGCAATACCTCAAATTCATCAAATTTATTTACCAAACTCCTAGCATTGGTGTACACGCAGGTATACATGCACCTGTTTCTATTCTTAGCTACCCTAACACAACCCATGTGTTTACTTGTAACGCAATGACTACCAGCAGTCTCTGAAATATCCTGCATCTTGTTTTTCAGACTTCTGCTCATTTCAATAGAAGCTTTCTTAAATAGAAAGGGTGCAAGAATATTTGCTGATGCTATCAAGGCAGTGTTAGATGGCTTGGAAAACTGCTGCTAGCTTGGGGGGGGGATACATACGCAGACTAATAGATTAACAGTAGCTGCAGGCAGAGGCAAAAGTGATTCTTGCACTGCTTCTATTGGAACAGTAGCTGCAGGCAGAGGCAAAAGTGATTCTTGCACTGCTTCTATTGGAACAGTAGCCTGGAAAGCAAGGTGTTGGATTTCAAGGCCTGCTGTGAGTCATAATGGAGAAGTAAATACATGAGCTGTGTTAGAGTAACTAAGAGTAAGAACAAGTGCACGTACACCAATGCTTAGGAGCATACTAAATAAATTTGTGACTTTGAAGTGCTGGTCAAGTCATCAAATGCAGACATTGTGGATATCAGAGACATGGTGTCACTCAGATATAAGGGATGCAGAATTTGAATATGGGGAGTACAACGTGTACAGAGATGATAGAAGGTGGGGGGGGAGGAAAGAGAGGTTATGCAATTAGTTAAGAAGCATAAAATCTAAGGCAGTGCATCCAGTTGACTTGCGTAGCCAGTGCAATGTTCAGTTTGGTGTGACATAAGCAAAAAATGAGAGTAGGATTGTGCTATAGGCCTAACAACTGATGAGTATAACAAACAACTATACAAAGAATTAGAGTGGGCCACTAAATTCAAAATGTCTTATAATGGTGATTTTAACTTTCCATATATTGACTGGAGCTAGTGGGTTGGTCAACCCCTTCACACTAGCAAAACTTGTGGATTTACAGGATGACTGTTTTCTACAGCAATATATTAGAGAGGCAACAAGAGATGGTAATACTCTTGATTTGATTATCAGCAGTGAATATTCATGGGTGGAATTAGCCCAGTGATTACAATGCTGGACCCAGGTTTGAATCCCACCATGCAAAATTGCAAAGGTTGCTTCATTGGACCTATTTTCCCCAAGGTTGAAGTGATGGCTGAGGCAGAGAGTTGCACCATTTGTTGTCACCCTATAACTACCCCCCCCCACCACTACTGGGGGGGTAGTTGTCATAGCTAAACAGGTCCACCTCCATAGCTGGATGAAGATGAGTTTGGTTTTTTTTTTAGGGGCATTAGCAACTAAGGCCATATTGCTCCGTGAATATGCAGTGGTCATTCCCTGACCTTTCCGCATCCTCCGTATTTGGTGGTGATGGGCTCGAACCCCGGTCTAATCAAGAAGCGTGTGCTGCTGCTCCTTCCCACCTGGCTATGGAGGCGCCAAGAAGATGAGCTGTAGAAATATTGAACATACTGCATCGAGTGTGACACAGGATAAAGTCACTTGTGTTCAGGCCTTAGGCAGAGGGGTTGGTTGGAAAAGTTGGAGACAGTCTCTCAAGGACAACAGTGGCACAAGTGGCACTGTTTTCCATATGGCCACCACAACTGAAGGGCAAAACCATCCAGTGCAACCAACTGGAAGTGTTTTCTGCATTAGCTATGTTAGTGACCCCAGGAGGGAAGAAGAAGAAGAAGCCAACGAATGAAGTGGAGCTTCGATATGAATACGTTCATCATGTGAGCATACTATGAAGTAACGAAGCTAGAGACAGACATGACATTGTACAGGACGAAACTACACACTAAGTGGTCGGGAATCATTCAAATTGCTCAGGTCACCGAACAATGAATAGCAGACCAGAGACACAGATAAAAGAACCACTAGGTGGCAGTGATCGCAGTGTATTGATTTGGGATTTACTTAAAGATGTAGCTACCATCAAGGGTAAAGGGAAGGGTTTTTGCTTTCATAAAGGTGACTGCAGTGGTCTCAGTCACCTTTTCTATACCAACTGATAATGTTACCATCAGCAAATTCTAAGTGGGAAGCATTTGAGGAAATCAGAGGCTACTAGGCTTTTCATACCAACTAATACTGTTGGGGGCTTAGACCTAAATGGATGTCAGATGAAGAAATGAGACTCGTGGCAGAGATGAAAAATGTAACGGATGCATATAAATTATCTGGTGATACAGAAGCCTGTAACAGACATACTATATGTCTTCTACTACTGTCTGCAATCAAGTAAAAAAAGGGGGTTAGGCAAGCTAAGGCAGATTATAAGAAATCTTTGGCAAAGGATACAAAGACTTCTTTACTTATTTAACACCAGGCAGAAGGGGATGAATCACATTGACCCACTTCATAAGTGTATATGCAGGTGGGACTCCCCCACAAAAAAAACTTCAGCAGGAAGCACAAATGGGCCCTCTATACGATATCTTATTATATAGAGTCCCTAATGTTAGTACAGTCTTTTTTCGTTGAAGTGTTTTTCATTATTTTGTGTTCAGTGAAAGGGACAATGAGGTGTGAGTTTTGATTTTTTTTGTTGTATGTGAAATTCGGATAGTAGCCACACCCATCCAATAATACAGTAATTATAATCATGATTAAATTAATAACAAAACTGTTAAGATTGGAACAAGTGATATTTGTGTTGCAGAAGAGTACTTCTTTTTATTTTATTGCTAATAATAGTAATAATAACAATACAATTTGAGTGATATTAGACAAAGTTTTTTTTTTTTTTTTCCTTCCCTTATATAATGTATCTCTGAAAGCACGGTTGTTGTCGTTATTTGGTTTTTAGGAGCATTAGCAACTAAGGCCATATTGCTCCGTGGATATGCGGTGGTCGTTCCCTGACCTTTCTGCATCCTCCATATTTGGTGGTCACAGGCTTGAACCCCAGTCTAATCAAGAAGTGTGAGCTACACACTGCTGCTCCTGCCCACCTGGCTATGGAGGCACCCTGAAAACACGGAGGAAGTATAGGTACCTAACATATTTTTCTACCCACACTGTTTGTGACAAGCAATAGACCATGTAATTCAAACTAGTATAGATATGTAAATACTAAAAATGTGATCCTCATAGGAACTCTTAGTTATCTCTGAAAGCATGAAATAGTACATATATAGTATTTATCTCTGGAAGCATGAAGGAAGCACAGGTATACAAATAATGATTTTCCCATATAATTGGTAACATATTTTTCGAGCTGGGCTATATGTGACATGCTATAGACAGTTTAATTCAAACTAGTATAGAAATGAAAATACTAAAATATAAAATACTTTCACAGTAATTCTTAGCAAGATATTGTTTAAATTAAAATTAGAAATTTGGTTTAAATTAAAAATTACTCTTGGTTACTTTATACTAAGGTGCTCCTGTCCAAGGTTAAAAACATTATAATGATTTCATCAATAATGGTACAGACTTTGTAAAGTTTAAGAAGCAAATATTCAGTTTGTTCACACTACCACCAAAACAAAAGAGGTTTTCTTAGAAAATTGTATATAATTTAAAAGCTCAACAGCACATACCTGATTTTTTCTTCACTATCTTTTATAATGGTATATCATTTATAAAGGTAGAATTAAAGTTATTTTGTAGGAAAATAACCTAATAAATTTGAATGGTATATTTTTTGCATTGTGCTATATCTCACAAGAATTTGTTATGGAGGCATTGTTATGGAAGCATTTGTCATATGAAAACTTACGTTGCAAGTTTTTATATGAACTCTTTAATGCTGCAACAGTGGTGCCACCAATCAATCGTAACACATGGTGGCATGGGAACTTTTTTTTTTATATATTTCTGAAGAAAAGTTTTAGCTTCTTTAAAATTCTACTTTTAATATACCAATGCCTGATCTAATGAATTGTAATACTTACCAAATGTAATTATTTATTAATTTTCTAATGAAAAACATTAAATAAAATCTAAACATGAAACCATTAGTCACTTTTGCTTTAAACTTCTTACTACTGTAAAATGTGCAAAAATTCAAACTTATGCATTTGCACTTATTACTATGTTTTGTCAATTTTACTTAATAACTTTGTAAACAACAGATTTCACTTTCAGAATTTCCGAAGTAAAACTGTGTCCAGCTGTTGTTGTTGTTGTTATTTGGTTTTTAAGAGCATTAGCAACTAAGGCCATATTGCTCCGGGATATGCGGTGGTCATTTCCTGACCTTTCCGCGTCCTTCGTATTTGGTGGTGACGGGCTCGAACCCCGGTCTAATCAAGAAGCGTGTGCTACGCACTGCTGCCCCTTCCCACCTGGCTACGGAGGCGCCCACTGTGTACAGCAATACCCCTGCATAGCACTGATAATTGGTACTGAAACTATTCCGTGTTAGAGTAGGAGACCGGCAGAATTACTTAACAAGTACAGGTCACTGTTGAACAAAAGCCGAGAATTAGGGTTGAATTTGAAAGTGTCTGCAATTCTGCCCAGACACGATAGGAGGGAGTATATGATGAGAGCCTAGTCGATCAATTCGGCCCTGGAAAGATTGTGCAAGGCTCAAGGGGTAGAATTTTTTTCAGCCTGGACTGTACTTGTTAACAGGAGAGATTGCTTCTACAGGGATGGGATACACTTAAATAGAAAGGGTGCAAGAATATTTGCTGATGCTATCGAGGCAGTGTTAGGTGGGTCGGAAAACTGCTAGCTTGGGGGGAGACAAAGACCAATAGATTGACAGTAGCCACTGGCAGAGGTGAAAGAGATTCTTGCACTGCTTCTATTAGAATGAGCAGAAGCTCATTCTAATAGAAGATTAGAATGAGCAAAACAAGATGCATGGTAAACAAGATGAAAAACAAGATGCATGGTATTTCAGAGACTGCTGGGAGCCATTGCGGTACAAGTAAACACATGGGTTGTGTTAGGGTAGCTAAGAATAGAAACAGGTGCAGGTATACTTGCGTGTACACCAATGCTAGGAGTTTAGTAAATAAATTTGATGAATTTGAGGTATTGCTCAAAACATCAAAGGCAGATATTGTTGGGATATCAGAGACGTGGTGTCACACAGATATAAGGGATGCAGAAATGCAATTTGGGGAGTACAACGTCTACAGAAAGGATAGACAGGATAGGAAGGGGGGAGGGGTTATGCTATTAGTTAAGAAACACATAAAAACCAAGGAAGTGAAGCCAGTCAACATCGCTGGACAGTGCAGTGTTGAGTCAGTTTGGTGTGACATAAGCATTGGGAGATCAAAATTGAGAGTAGGAGTATGCTATAGGCCTAATGACTCTGATGAGTATAATAAGGAACTGTACAGGGAAATAGAGTGGGCCAGTAAATCAGAGAGTCTTATAATGGGAGATTTTAATTTCCCAGATATTGACTGGAATTTGGGGGCTGGTTACTCACACACTAGCAGGGCTTTTGTGGATTTATTGGATGATTGTTTTCTACATCAGCATGTTCGGGAGGCAACTAGAGGGAGTAATACTCTTGATTTGATTATCAGCAGTGATTCTTCATGCATTAAGAATCTGCAGATAAATGAACCACTAGGTGGCAGTGATCACAGTGTGCTGAAGTGGGATTTACTGAAAGAGGTAACTACCATTAGGGGTAAAGGGAAGGGTTATTGCTTCCGTAAAGGCGACTACGATGGACTGAGACAGTATTTAAATTCTATACAGTGGGACCAACTGATGATGTTACCAACAGCAAATTCAAAATGGGAAGCATTCAAAGAACTTATCTTGGAAGCTACTAGGCTTTACATACCAACTAAGAAATATTGTTCAAGGTTTCGGCCAAAATGGATGTCAGATGAACTAATGAGGCATATGGCAGAGAAGAAAAATGCATGGGATACTTACAAATTAACACATGACACAGAAGCCTATGATAGATACAAGTTGATATGCAACCAAGTTACAAAGGAGGTTAGGCAGGCGAAGGCAGATTACGAGAAATCCTTGGCAAGAGATGCAAAGAAAAACAGCAAAGAGTTCTTTACTTATGTAAACTCTAGAAGGAAGGGGATGAATCAGATTGGTCCACTTGATATTGATGGGTCAACTGTTGATGATCCTGCTCAGGTAGCTAACAAACTAAATGAATATTTTGCATCGACATTCACACATGAGGAGTTATTCAGCAAGGGGAATGCCAGAGGTGTATTCAACTCTAGCAGTAAGCTACAGAATCTTGAAATAACTGGGAGTAAAGTGGAGGAGAAACTGTTGAAGATAAACACAAGAAAGGCACCCGGGGTGGATGGGATCTATCCAGTTATATTAAAGGAGGCAGCAAAGGAAGTAAGCAAACCCTTAGCCATAATTATGAGAGCTTCCTTGGACTCAGGGGAGGTACCCATAGACTGGAAATGTGCAAATGTGACCCCAATTCACAAAGGAGGATCAAAGGCTGACACAAGTAATTATAGACCTGTGAGCTTAACTTCTGTTCCAGGAAAATTAATGGAGGCACTGGTTAAAGAAGCACTGCAGGATCATTTAGACAAGACTTCAGTTATAGCTCAGACACAGCATGGTTTTGTTAAGGGGAAGTCTTGCCTGACCAACTTGATTGGATACTATGATGCAGTCACAAAAGAACTGGATGCAGGGAATAACTTTGATATTATATACTTGGATCTTAGAAAGGCTTTTGATACTGTTGCACATGGAAGACTGCTACACAAATTGGAGCAGTGTGACATTGGAGGCAAATTGCTGCTATGGATAAAGGGGTGGTTGAGGGGGAGAAGACAGAGAGTGGTAATCAATGGACACTGCTCATCGTGGACTAATGTTATTAGTGGAGTCCCTCAGGGCTCAGTGTTGGGTCCATTATTGTTTTCTGTATTTATAAATGATATTGATGATGGTATATCAAGCTTAATGTCCAAGTTTGCAGATGATACAAAGGTTGGCAGGGTTGTCAAGGACACTACTGACACTATGCTGCTGCAACAGGATCTGGAAAGGTTGAGCAGATGGGCTGAGAGGTGGCAAATGAAGTTTAACATTGACAAATGTAAAGTACTACACATGGGAAAAAGCAACCTCAGAGCAACGTATCAACTCTGTGGTACTACACTGACAGTGGTAGAGAATGAAAGGGACTTGGGGGTGATTGTGCAGGCAGATATGAAGTTCTCTGAGCAGTGCAGACGGGCTGCAAGAGTAGCTCATGGAGTATTGTCAATGATATACAGGAATTTTTCCAGCAGGGATAAGGAGGTGATTATTCCATTGTATAAGGCAATGGTCAGGCCACACCTAGAGTACTGTATACAGGTCTGGAGGCCTCATTTCAAGAAGGATGTAGAGCTGCTGGAACGAGTACAGAGAAGGGCAACAAGATTAGTGAATGGAACAAAGGGGTGCTCTTACGAAGAAAGGCTTAAGTTTTGCAAATTACAGTGTCTGGAGACTAGGCACCAGCGAGGTGATCTGATAGAGGTGTATAAAGCCTTGAATGGTTTAAGCATGCTCAATGCTGATGGGATTCTTCCTCTAGCTCAGAAAAATCACCTGAGAGGGCATAAATTCAAATTGAGGAAAGACAGATGTAGGATAGACGTGCAGAAATTTGCCTTTAGCCAGCGGGTGGTTGGTTGGTGGAACAGACTACCATCCCTTGTGGTGGAGGTTGATAGCCTAAATAAGTTTAAGGCTCAGCTGGATAGGTATTTTGAACGAACAGTGGGGTGAAGTGGAAGTGGGTTTTTTTTTTTTTTTTTTTTGGCTGATGCTGCATAAGCTTGCTTTCTTGCATCAAATGCCTCTACTAATGCTAATGCTAATGCTATGTGAAACCATGCTAATTGAGGTATAATTATAATGGATTGTAGTAGAATGCATAGTAGAGAAACAGTCTATGAATAAATTATAATAAATCTATAAACAATTTGCTCTTGATAGCCAATTAAAAGGATTTGAAATAAAAAAATATTGCAAAAATTTTTTAATGAAAAGGAAACACCATGAGAGATGAGAAAAAAAACTTTAAAAAAGGCAGTTGGTTATTAAGGTATTTCAATAATGAAGTCATCTCTTCTTTTTCTCATCATTCAAGTCTTTGTAGCATCAAATTCCATCTTGTAAAATTTGCCATATCTTGATGATATGTTCAACATTCGGATCTCCATTCATAATCGCCTCGCAGGCCACATCAACCCCCTGAAAAACTTTCTCCAATTCTTCTGTTGAAAATACTTTTGGTGGTTTTCAGAATTGTGCAGTTTGCGCATCAATTTCAAGGAGAATTGGATCATCTAAGTCACTTGCAATGTGAGTCAGTGCAGTCACGTACATTGACAGTGTCCAAAGTTTCAAATCCCAAGTTTTTTCCGATCTTCACAATGTCTTCGGCAGTTGTCTGAACTTGCAATTCAAAATCAGTGAACTCATTTACCAAATGGGGCAAAACATCCTGCCAAACAATGCATGTTGTTGGCAGTGCTTTCTAACCAAGATGCAGGTATATTTTCAATCGTATTTTTAAAATGGTAAAAAAGAAATTATGAAATGAAAAGTTTGAAAAGCTGTCACGTCTTCTCGTCAAGATGAAATTAAGAATACTGAACACTATTGCACATTGCAGCTGACTGCCTGAGGGATCTATTGTCACATGTGCACGTGAGACAATACAGTTGGCACCGCAGCATATATGTACTGTACCTAGGCTACGACAATGCAGCATATATGCAGAGTACGTGTCTAGGCTATTGAATGAGTTTTAATATGTACAGTAAAATTTCCACTTAAACTTAATTGAAAACCATGTTATAGTGAAACCCGTGCTGTTTGAAGCCATGCTAAATGAGGTATTGCTGTATATTTAGGAAGTCAGACATATATCTTAGGGCAGTTCCTGAACAGTTGCTGAACTCTGCTAATTTAGGAAGTTAGACAGAGGAAAAGCCGCCAATCTCAAACAACACACAACAAATATATTTTTCAGGTGTGCCTGTAAAGCTGCCCCCAACACCACCATGTAAATATCTGCTCAGTTTCTTTTGCTACTAGGTATGTGTATGAATGCAGTGGGGGAAGGGGACACTATGAGCTTTCTACTGGCCAACAATTGCTATACCTGCTTCCTCAAACTGATTAATCAAATTTTGCTGACTTTTAATGAAGGTACTCTTTATAATTTTTTTTATAATATTGGTTAACAGTGAAAACTGCTACACATTGTAGGACACCACGATAACTTCTTCAGCTAAAATAATTTTCTAAATTTCCTACTATTTCTTCATCTTTTTAACTTACCTCACTTCTAGTATTTAAATTTCATGACTATACAAGTCAAGAAAAATATAAGCAAACAAAATGGTGAAATGAACAAGAAAGCCACAATGAGTCCAAATCAAATGATATTAGTACATGTATGTTGCAATTACTGTAGGTGTACTTAATATGACTGATCTTTTATTAACATGTATATTGAAGGCAATAAAGTATGTAATTCACTAATTAGTACAAAGACATTAAGAAACAAAATAACTTTTTAACATATTTACTACATTGAATCTTTAACAGCTGTACATATATTCAGTGGATTTATCCACAAGGAATAGACAGTGTATGACCAGAGTCAGACTAGATGAGCAGTATTTACATTTTAGAAGCATATGAATATTCACTGAAAATAACAAGGATTAGGAGACATCCAAAATTCACAGGTACGTTTGGCACAGATAGTTATCAGCTGATTAAACATGCATAGCAATAGAGATGTCATTTCTTCCAGCTTCATAAAAATTCCTTTCAAATGTTCTTTGTCTGATCACATGTTAATTGCTCTTTCACTAGATGAATTATTGAGGTTTGCAGTGTGTATTTTGATATACAACAGAGCTGTATTGCTTCACAATGGATATTATGACAGCATGAAAGTTCACATTAATGAAATCAGTACAATGACAAAATCGACTTTGAACAGGACATAACATTTAACCTGCATTATAAAGGTAATGTTCTTCAGAAATACTTTTGTAAAGATTTGCATTTTTACCTAATCATTTAAACATTTTATAAATCATACTGTTGTTTCATTATTGCGAAATAATGTTTTGGTATTAGAAGGAAAACAAAGATTTCTGTTAAATTTTTCATTATTGAAAGTTTTCTTTTACAGAATATATATATTAATAAAATTAGGCTTAACTTTAATTATTAACAGTGTTCAATTCCCATAAAATTTCCAAGAGAATGAGTAGTATTTGTAGAAATTGTAGTTGTTCTATTATTTAAAAGGTTTAAAACTAAGGGTGGGTTTAACTTATCACTGGAGCTATCAATTAATTTATCACTGGAGCTTCTGATTACCTTTTTATAAATATGAGCAGAATTATTATTTTCAAATAATATTTAGATATAAAACAGATTTTAAATTATTACTGCAGAAAAGATAGTTTACATATTTACAATAAAAAATTCAACTTTACAAAAAGATTTCTTTTCTCCCTAGTGATTAAAAATTCACAGGATTACCTTTACGTACACAGGAGAATATTAACAAAAGCATTAAAACTCACTTTTATGCTGGCCTTAAGATCTCCTGCTCTTCATTATAAAATAAAGATTGAAACATCACATACATAAATACACACATACACACACAGTTCATCTAATTTAGATATTCTTTAGAAAAGAACTGTTTGAGGTGATTAAACACCACTATTACATGTAAAACACAACACAATGATTTCTGTAGATCTCACAATTACAAATAGATAGCTGAAACAGAAACCCCAAATGTGGTCAGAATAAAAGAAATCAGAAAGTCAACCCACTGGCTAATCTGGCTAATCTGCCACTATTCGGTTAGGAAAATCATATTCATCATTCATTATCAATAATATAAAAACAGTTATATGATGTTGAAATACAATTAGTATCAGCAAATAAAGTGAAATGTGCAAATAATTTCAAGATACAACTAGCATATTAAGGATTATTTCTAATATTCCAATAGATTTTTTGCATATACACAGGGTGTCCCAAAAGTTACACTGCCTATAAAAAAAATATTTTCTAATTGTCATTTTTCCTTGTTGCTAGTTTAATTTTTATAAGGTGGAAGGAAAACTAATGTAGGAAAGAGTCAATAATATTCATGGTCAGAGGCATTCAAGCAAATTTCTCACAGGTCTGGTGTAGAAAAATTTAATCAGCTACACTTGGAGAGATGTATCAGTCACATAACTATGAGATTAGATGACCAATAAGTGCTCCTAATGAAGAAGATACAATGGTACTTCTGACAAGAATTTGTCTAGGAAGAACTAGACAAATTCTTGGAGGGTATGGATGAGTGAAGTGTGTAGTTTTTATTTATTTTTTATTTTTTTGGCTGATGCCATAAGCTTGCATCATATGCCACTACTACTACTTGGACAGACTGTAATGAGTTCAAAGAAGCACTTGTAAGTTGCATTAATTTCCACTGCATTCTAATAAGTAACAAATCTTATCCATATAAGATTCATTGTGATGATAGAGATAGTAGAACATAATTGTGTGAATAGTTTCTGCAAGATGCACCATCCAGTACTGTTTAGTGAAAGGCTTTATCATAATGGTTATATCAAGACATAACCTGAGATACTGAACCAATGAACAACCAATGTGGACTGAAGCACTACATTGCCATGCACACAAGTAATGGATATGGGCAGGGATATGTGTCAAGCACCTAGTGCAATGATACTTTTCGACGATACTATGAAAGGCAAAACACATCTGAATATGTTGCAGGAATTCCTTGTCTCTCCTTGATGGAATTGCACTACTAATTATGTAATTATGTTCTTCCTGCAAGATAGTGCACACACTAATGGTTCTTTGGCAAAGTGTTCCTAATAAAAGAGATGATGAATGGCTACCACGAGTAAGATCTGAAGCTACTCAATTTCTTCTGTTGGGAACAATTTAAATCTGTTGTGTCAAGGGTCATCCAAGAATAATCACAACGCTGACTGCTTCACTGATCATGGTGTGTTCATACTTGAGCATACAATGATCAGTGAAGTCACTGTTATTGAGGATTCATGCACCATGTGTGTCCTCCTTAAAATCAGGAAAAGTTGAGAGGTAAATAGTAAAATATTAAAATATCATTTGTAACTCAGTATATGAATTGAACCAACACATATTTGTCAAGTTATTACATTTCACCTATGGTGTGCAAGTTTTGGGATACCCTGTATATAATTTCTTAAATGCCATAATCTTTAAAATCATTTTAGTAAAAGTTTCAATCCATTGTACTGATTTTCTATAAGTGTGTATAAAAAGTTTATTATCAAATTTAGTAAAATAAATGAAGGTACTCTTAATTTTCATTGAAACAGTTAAACAAAAATATAAGTACCAGTAAGTTTCTGCAAAAAGTTAAAATTTACATCAGGTATGGCACTCTGAATGTAAATCAAAAATATAAATTTTTATTAATATTTTAGTGCATAACAATGGAATCAAAAAAAAAAAAAAAAAAAAAAAGTGACAAAATATATACTTATGCAGAGGTAAACAAATTTCATAATTAGACAGCACTGAGACCATTTTATTCTAACCAATATTCAAAAGTCAAAATGGGCTGAATATTGGATTTTAATATAAGAATCTAATTCTATTATTGAAAACATTATTAGTTTAAAGAAACACGAAACCAAACCATATCTTATTTATATGGGAAGGTGGGAGGAATGTTCAATCCAAAAGACTAATGTTCCAAGAGGCTAAACAGATTTTGAATTTCTAAAATTTTCAAAAACCTTTACTGGATGGTGCAAGTAAAGTAGAAATATTTTATCCACTATAACTTCCAAAAATATATTTTTAAGTACAGTAAAATCTTGTTAGTCAAAGAAATTCAATTTTTTGTTAAATCATAAAGGCTTATTTTTATGAAAAAATAAGTGAGAAGAAAATGTAATACTAAAGGCATTTGCATAGATTTCTCTAAGGATTTGGTGAACAAAACCAAAATATTATCATGGTAGTGACAGAAAGTACAACAGAATCTTGCAGTGACTGGCTCTAAAATTTTCTAATTACTGTCAAATCTGGCAACCTAGGACCTGATAATTGCTTGGAATTTGTGAATTTTAGATCACAGTTTAGTCATATGTAAAATGGGGGGGGGAGGCAAGAATATTCCATTTCTATATAGCAATCTATACAAAGTAATGTATAATATATCCTTCAATGAGAGAAAAGTAATAATACAATATATGGGAAAACTATTATGCTAAGTAAAAATAAAATATAAATTATTTCCCCTTCCAACATATTCTGTACATAGTTGATGAACTAATGTGAAATGTTTCACACAATTTCTTCTTGAAATCCCACTTCTGTTTCTCGACACAAATTTTCCTATAATAGATAATGACCTATGCTTGCTTTTTACATCACCACAATCCCCTAGGCCATTTGCTTTTCTTTTAGACATTTAAGAGTGTTGCTCCTCTAAGATTCTATTGTCATAGGACAACCTCTTGAAAAACTGTTTACTCCCCCCCCCCGCCACTCAAATTAATTAAAAAGTTGCTGTGCCAGTGCTATTTACAAACAAGAATAAAAAACATTTTTGAAGTATTGCTGTGAGTACATTACTGTCAACCTAATGCTTCATAATACGCATTTTGGAACTCAAAAACTCCATTGTTAATTATCAAAAAGTTGTTAAATAACAGGGGACAATCCATTACCGTCTAAAAACTTTCCTATAACATGCTTTGAATTCAAAGAAATTGTATTATATATTACTGTGTGCTCATTTCAAAGTGGTTACAGTAAAAACTTTTAAGGGTCTGAGGTGAAATCTATACTCTGCACAACCAATCTCTGATGTGCTGCTTGGAATGGCTTACCAACCAAAATGAAATTTGCTCATGAGTGGTTTGTTGGATTGATCCATTTCATGAAAAAAAAAAAAAAATCAAATATGGGAGGCTCAATTTGTATTAATAAATAATTTGAGACACTGCTATAGTAATTGTGTATGTACATATTTTTTTTCTCTCATATTCCAAACTGAAGAAAGACAATTCATGTAGAGGGGGTTTTCTGGGGATAATGTGAAGACATGACTATGCGCATTGGTGGCAAGTGGTCATTGGCATTATCACTTGTCCAGCTCCAGCAATAGTACTTTTATATATTTACTGCAGCTGCAGTAAATATAGCAAGGTACTGCAAGTGATGTGCCATTATGCACTAAAATATTCAAATAAGACCCAAGTCCTGTGGTGTAATGAACACATGCAGTCATTTTTAAGCATTTGATATATGAGCAGTTTAAAAGTAAAGGCACATGAAATTAACTGCTCAACTCTGTTGGCACACTGATTGAACTCTGGATTATTAGCAGAAATGCTTTGCTTTTATTTAGAGTTTGGTATGCATTTTAATTTGTTTTTAGTATTAGTATTACTAGTAGCAAATGATGCAAGAGAGCAAGCTTACACAGCATGAGCAAAAAAAAAAAAGCAAACACTTCCCATTTTATCATCCACCCTCACTAACAGTTTGTCTAGTTCTTGATTTTATTCAAACTACCCTCCTCTACAATACCAGACGAAAGTTCATTCCAACAATCAACTACCTGCTGGCTGAATGCAAATTTACACACATTTATCCTGCAAACGTACTTCCCCAAATTTTTAACTTATCCCTTCATATCTGTGTAGGCTGAGCAAGAGGAATGATTCCATCAGCATTGAGCTTACTCAATACATTTAAAGCCTTCAAGCAGATCTCCTTGCAGGTGCCTAGTCTTCAGATGCTGAAATTTGCAGAACCGAAGCCTTTCTTAGTAAGAGTACCTTTTTGCTCCTCACACTAATCATGTTGCTCTTCTGCGCACCCATTCAAACAGATCCATATCCTTACTAAAATGAGGCCACATACAGGCCTGTATGTGGTCTAATCATTGCTCTATACAGCGGAATAATTGCCTCTTTATCCCATGCTGGCAAAATCCCATGAGCTGCCTTAGCAGCCTGTCTGCACTGCTCAGACAACTTCACATTTGCCTGCACAATTACCTCCATGTCTTTTTTTCATTCTTCATGACCCGAGTGTGATACCACAGAGTTGGTACTTTAACTTGGGATAACAAACAATGAACTGCTAATCATATGAAGTAGTTTGCATTTGTCAATATTAAAATTCAGTTGCCACTTCTCAGCCAATCTTCATAAATATTATAATAGTAGTATACCCTGATTACTATGATTAACCACCCTATCAACCTTCATATCATGGCTCCACTAATAACTTTAGTCCCAGAAGAGCAATGCCCACTGATAACTACTTTGACTTCTCCCACTCAACAATCCCTTTATCCATAGCAATGACTTGCCCTTAATGCTTGTTTGTTTGGTTTTTAGGAGCATTAGCAACTAAGGCCATATTGCTCCGGGAATATGCGGTGGTCATTCCCTTGACCTTTCTGCATCCTCCGTATTTGGTGGTGACGGGCTCGAACCCCGGTCTAATCAAGAAGCGTGTGCTACGCACTGCTGCTCCTTCCCACCTGGCTACGGAGACGCCGCCCTTAATGCCACATTGCTCTAATTTATATAGCAGTCTTTTATGAACAACATTACCACACAATTTTTCTGAAATCTGAGTATTGCCAAAATTAGTTTTTCCATCCAGTTCCTTTGTTAACGTGTCACAGCATCCAATCAGACAAGATCGTCCATTAACAAATTCATGCTGTGACTGCAGAGTGTAGCTGCATTTATGTCTAGATGGTCCTGCATTACTTCTTTAACCAGTGAGTCTATTATTTTCCCTGGAATGGAAGTCAAGCTAACAGGTCTATAACCAGTCATGTCACTCTTTGATCCCACCCCCCCCCTTTGTGGGGATACACTCACACACCTCCAATTCACAGACTTCCACTGAATCCAAGGATGCTCTCATTATCATGGCTAAAGGTTTGCATACCTCTTTTGCTGCTTCCTTAATATAACTGAATAGATACCATCCACCCCATGTCACTTTTTTATGTTTAGTTTCAACAGGTTTTCTTCCACCTCCTCCCTCTGAGTTATCACAGACTCATTCGGCTCCCTCTTAGGATTGGTTGGTTCTTGGGTTTTATTGGCGCATTAGCAACTAAGGCTATAATGTGGCAAAACCAGGTGCCCTCTTAGGATCTGATACACTTGTGGAAGTGGATGGGTTGAATAAATTCAAAGGAGAACTAGACAAATTCTTGGAAGGTATGGATGGGTGAACTGTTTTTTTTTTTGGCTGATGCTATACACCGAGACAAAACATTACGAGCAGCAAGTTGTTATACAAATCGAAGAACTGCAGGTGAACTACGGTGCGTGCGCGGGTCGGGACACGGTATAAAAAACACCTGATACTGAGCTACGTTAATCAGAGTTACTCTTGTTCTTCAGATGGGAAAGGCAGCGGACTTAAGTGAGTTTGATAAAGGCCAAATTGTAATGGCCAGACGACTGGGTCAGAGCATACCTGAAACGGCATGGCTGGTGGAATGCTCATGGTCAGCTGTGGTTAGTACCTACCGAAAGTGGTCCGAGGAGGGGGGGAACCCATGAACCACCAGCAAGGTGTTGGATGACCACGGCTCATTGATGCTCGAGGTGAGTGAAGGCTCTCCTGGATGGTATGTGGCAACAGAAGGGTGACTATGGCGCAACTCACCGGTAATTGGAATGCTGGTGACGGGAGTAATGTGTCACAACACACAGTACATCAAACTCTGCTGAAAATGGGGCTGCTTAGCCGCAAGTTGCTCCGAGTGCCCATGCTAACCACAGTTCACTGGTGACAGCGCCTACAATGGGCACGCGAGCATTGAAACTGGAAGAAGGTAGTCTGGTCTGATGAATCACATTTCCTGTTGCACCATGTGGACAACCAGGTACGTGTGCATTGTTTACCTGGGGAAGTGATGGTGCCTGGATGCACTGTGGGACGAAAACAAGCCAGTGGCGGTGGTGTCATGCTTTGGGTGATGTTCTGCTAGGATACCCTGGGTCCAGTCATCCATGTGCCGGGCACTCTGACATCTACCACCTACCTAAACATCATTGCTGACCAGGTACACCCTTTCATGGCAATGGTCTTCCCCTCTGGCGGTGCCATCTTTCAGCAGGATAATGCGCCATGCCACACTGCCCAGATTGTTCGGAACATGAGGAAGACTTCCAGGTATTGCCCTGGCCTCCAAATTTCCCAGACATCAATCCTATCGAGCATCTGTGGTTTGTGTTGGAACAGCAACTCCGATCTGCAGTGTCTCATCTACAGATCTTACATGAGTTAAAGGATCTGCTGGTTACGTGTTGATATCAGATACCACAAGACACATTTAGAAATCTTGTAGTGTCCATACCTCACCAGGTATGAGCTGCTTTGGCTGCATGTGGAGGACCAACATCATATTAGGTAGGTGGTCATAATGTTTTGCCTCATCAGTGTATAAGCTTGCTTTCTTGAATCATTTGCCATTATTACTACTACTACTTCTGGCATACTCATCCCTGAAAAATTCCTCATGTGTGAATGTAGATGCAAAATAACTATTCAGTTTGTATGAACTGAACAGTTAAAATTAATAGTTAAACCATTCACATCTAGTGGACTAGTGTGATTTGACCCCTTCCTTCTATGTTTACAAGTAAAAAAGTCTGCTGCTTTTCTTTGCATTCTTTGCCAGATACATTTGTAATCTAAGTTAGCTTGCCTATCCTCCTCTGTAACTTGATTTCAGACTAGTTTATATCCACTCTGGGTATCTGTATCACCTGATAATTTGTATTTATTCAATGCATTTTGATTCGCTGCCACAAGTTTCCATTTAGGTTCTAAGACCTAAATGGATGTGATGTGACATTCATTTAGGTATGAGCCTTGAACTCTATCTCTTATTTGGTATAAAAAACCTAGTAGCTTCTATAATTACATCCCTGAATGCTTTCCATTTAGAATTTTCTGTTGGTAACTTCATCAGTTGGTACCATTGTAGTCACTTTCTGAAAGCAAAAGCCATTTTCCTTGCCCTTGACAGTAGTTATACTAACAGTAGTTAAGTAAATTCCACATCATTTTTATTTTTGCTTGTGTTGAGGTTAGTTTATGTACATGAAATAAAATGGTAAAATTGAGAATTTTGGTCTTATTTACAGCTCAGCTCAAATCAAAAGTAAGTGTTCACTTTTAGTATGAATTCCAAGCTTTTACTTTTCAACCATTATTTACAAATTTTTGGAATGTTGCTATTTCTCAAATATAGATCGAAGCAAATATGTTATGTAATGCTTACTTTTAAGCAAAAATAGTGCCTATTTCTTTATTATAATTAAAAAAATATTAATCACTTTATTGTCCAATAATGTACTTTCAGTTACTAAGTTACAAATCGTATTCCTCTGTATAATGTGGACAAGAAACTTCTTCATAAATTCCTGTTTACATTCCTTAATAATTAAGTAGCACATTACAGTCATATATGAACACTTGTTGTTTTAGTGTAAGTTCTCTATGACTAACACTTTGAAACTCACAAGTACAATCAGTCAAAAGTAACCGTAATAAGATGGCTTACGTGTTGACCTGACAGCACCTGTTTGTGCCATCTTATTGCTGGAGATGAACAAGTGAAAATTCCAACAAGCAATGTATCTTTCTGTATCAAAAATAGGGCTATATTAAATATCCAATAAGAACATTATTGTACAGATTAGGGCAATAGTCTCAGTTCCGTATATAGCTATCAGCAAACTAGGCATGTTCAAGCCCATACTATGAGGCGCTATAAGTTGCCCAGTACTGCATGTTAAATAAAAAACACTTCTCTAGTGGAAGAGTATTGCTGTTTATATATTTAATATTTAAATATTATGGAAAAGCAATGTTATAACAAAAATATTTTTATTTATTTAGTTTTTTGGCACTTTGGTTGAGATCACCAGTGGCCACTACTAGTTCAGTCACAGCTATTTGCCAAATGATTTGACTTCAGAGTAATAACAAAAATAAAAAAACTAAAAGAACTCAAAAATATCTTTTTACCAAAAACTGTATAAAGTGATTTAGATTTGCAAAATATGAGGTGACTAAAATGAGATGTGACAACTTCATCTCCCTGAAAACTTTAGAAGACACTGTAACAAATAGTATGAAAACAGTGAATAGATGAATTAGCTATAAATTAGGAAGAGTGGATTTGAGAAACTGCAACCAGTCTTAATCGAAATCAGGACTTACTTTTAAGGACAATATTCCAGTCAAGAATATTAATCTTGAAAAAATCAAAGTAGGGAGGCATGCAATGCAGGAAAATGTAAGTCAACATGCTGTATAGGTCACCTCAACCAATAACAAAAGAAAAAAATAATAATTTAATGTCCTTAATGAACTGTTGTAGGGTTTTAGGCAAATCAGCACTTGGGCCATATTGTGCTGCATGTATTATTTCTGTAAATTACATGTTTTCTGTGATCAATTTGCTGTTTGCCAGATGAAAAAACCATGCTACCCTTGCTTGAGAGACCAATTAGCTCAGCCATGTTGTGAAAAAGACCTATAAGAATTCCTTGTGTCATTGATGGGATTCAAACTCAGGCCTTTTCCACCCAGTGTGGGGAGGACAGTGATTATACCAACTGTGCTACCCATGAAGGTGTTAATAAACTGTATATACTTTTTTATGTAAAGATTCACGTTTATGTTTTAAACAGTAATGACTTGTTCATAACATTGTTCCCAATTACTTTCCTTAAAACTCTTAATTTTTGAGATTACCTTAAACACATTGACTATGCAATTGTTCTTTTTGCTCATGGAGGTAGTTGGTTTAACTTCTGCATGGCACAGTTACTATATGCAGAGTGCAGAGTGGAATTTTCATTATTTTAGCAATCATGATCAAAATACACAGATCTTCTGTAAGTGCATTTTTTTAAATGGAGATTTAAAAATATATCTCTAAATGTTGATCACGATCTAAATCTCATTATGAATCATCAAATATCCTGGTAACCTTGGCTTGCTGAGGAAAAAAAAATAATTTTTGCTCTACCTTTTGAATATTTATTCTGATGCTTTTAAATAGGGTATACAAGTAGAATACCATCCATAATGAAAGTTACGAATTAACCTTTGCATTCATCTTATTTTAAATATTTCTTTTATATAAGCCTTCATTAATGTCATTAGCAAATACAGGACTGAGCAATCAGCCAATTTTATACAAAAAGTATTCATGCAGGACTGTATCAAAACTTTACTGAAGTCTAAATATGTTAAAATTATCCCTTGCATCCAGTTCTGTGATAACCTCATAATAATTTATCAGTTCAGAATGAAGGACACAGTCACTTTTTTACATTATATGTGACACAAACAGAATATGAAAGAAATGAAAAGGTGCAGAGATTTATGGAAGAAATGTCATAAAAAGGAAGGTCTACAATACTGCTTCTGACAACTGGCTTAAGCCCCTCTTAGCTGCCAGCTGTGGACAGTCCATGGCTGGCAGTAGTTAGAGTTGTTTCCTGGTCCGAGTGCAGGTGACTATCTTGATTATTACTATTTGTTGTGTTACATTGTAGGGATGAAGAATTTCCAATTGTGTGGATGTCGTGCCTATCATGAAAGAGGGTCAAATACGATGGGAGGGGAGGAGGAGGATGGTTACCTTGCTTATGCGTTATGTTGTGTTCAGTGTGTTATTATAGTCATTTTGAATGTGGTATGCCTCACATCTTTTTTGTTAGTGAGTTACATGCAAAACCATAAGGGTGAGAGATGCAGAATTTTCAATCTTTTATAATGGTGTGATGTGCTAAAATTCTGATAAACTCACAGACTCATTTTTTCTTATTTTCTTAGGTGACATTGATGAAGAGATGGAGTCAAAATTTTCAGATGATGTGAGATTGAAAGAGCAGTTAAAGTCACACAGTGCTGCTTCAGGCTGACTTAGGCTTCAGGGATGGTGAGATAATGTTAATGCTGAAAAATGCAAGATTTTATACTTGGTAACCCCAAAACAGTTTATACATCTGGTAAAGCAGAGTTAAAAATGGTGGGGGGGGGGGAAAGAGGATTCGGGAATTATGATATAGGTAGACATGAAATTCCCTGTAAGTGCAGACAAGTGGAAAGAAGGGTCCATAGTGTGCTGTTAATGATTTATTGAACAATTGCTTATACAGTAAATCCTCAATTTTATAGACCTCGATTTAATGGATGAAAAAAAAAAAAAAATAAATAATTTGACTGTCACCAGAGTGTATCCTAAACTGGGATCATGAGTCAGGGCAGCCACCAGCAAGCATCTTAATCTGTTTAAGGTTATGCTCACTATTATATCATTAAGTCCTCATTTGCTGTGCCCTGTTTCTTTATTAAAACTCGCACTTACATGTGAAGTTAGACTGTGGTGTGTCTATTTCCCGGTGCATGTGTGAAGAATATAGTGTGAAAGAAATAATTGTCAAACAAAATATGTCAGATGTTGTAAGGAGTTTTTAAGGAGTCTGACTCTGAATAAAGTTTTTCCATTCATTGCTATATGGTTATGGTAAATTACCTTCTTCTAATTATGTACTCTGTATCAACCAATAAGTAGGGGTATATAAAAAACTTGTTTTTTTTTTTAAATTTTATTTCAGTGTTTCTAATATATACATATACAGATTAACTGTTTAAATTTTCAATAATATGGGATACAAATAGTCTCCAAAATAACTTTCAATTTAATAGATGTTTGGCAATGAGATGTCCCCTATCTCCTATTAGTCTGTAAAATTGAGGGTTTACTGTGATTGGTTATAACTCTACTTAATATCATTATAACTCTACAATTGAGTCCACACTTGAAATACTGTGTCCAAGTATGGAAGCCACACCTAAAAAAAAAACAAAACAAAACAGACACTGAGGTTCTTTGAAAGGTTTTAAGATAGACAACACATGGTTAGACTGGCTGAAGGTACTAGGTTCCTTAAAGGGAATAGAAAATTGAATGAAGGGGAAATTTTCACAGCATTAAATCATACTGGAGCCAGCAGGGGCATAAATTCAAACTAAGACAGAAAAATTATAGACTGGATTGCAGAAAATTTTCTTTTAGCCAGTGAGATGTTAATCATTGGAATACATTTCCTGTATGGGTAGCAACAGTTTGGGGTGATTCAAGGGCTTGCCAGATCAGTACCTACACGTTACAAAAATTTAATAACTATAATTTATCATGAAGGCAAAGAAAACATACTTATAGTAAAATTAAAATAGACTGACACACACGCACATACATGGGATAAACACAAATAAGAGTATAACAGAAAGTCATACTCTTCAGAAACTAAAAAAAATTACAAAATTTCTTATGTTATCTAGTTTGATAACTGCTTATGTGTTATTATTATATTATTCAAGAAACTTTAAGGAAAGTAGTGTTCTAGGAGTTCAACATGTTGCAGCTGGTAGTGGGCATTGATTTTGATTCTGCAAATGTATCAATTTGTTAAAGCAATAGTTGTTTATATTTATTCAGAAATAAAATTGGTTTATGACATTTGCCACATCCTATATATAAATATATCTATTTAAATATGGAAAAAAAGGACCAATCCTTATGTGTCAGCACACATAGCACACAAAGTAAATTACTGAATTATTCAATACATATATCCATGTACATTAAATAACCATATTTACATGGTTTTGAATTTTTCAATGAGGATATTATAACAGCATAGTTTCTAAATGCAATTATCTGTTTGAAGAATGAAAATGGGAAGTTGAAAGTGATTTTCTTAAAAAATTGTACTTGTTTATAAATTACTCACTAAATTTCACAATTAAAAATAATTTTTCTCTTGTCATTTTTAAAAATGAACATAATACTTAAAGTACACAGAACTAATGAACAACACAAACATTGAGGTGGTGATTTAAATACGTTTATACATTTGTAATGCTCAGAATTCTCAAAATTTATTAATTTTTTTGGAATTATAGTTGGAGTTGGCTAAACAGATTTTACTGTATGCTAAACTTTATATATATATTATTTTCATTGGATGAACATGCACACACACACACACACACACCCACCCACTCACCTACACACAAATGACTTCATTACATTCTCTAAAGAGAGAATTCCTTCATCCCACACCTGAACTTTGCCACATTCAAGAAGAGGTAGCTTGATAAATGTAAAGTTAATCTCCATATCCAAGAGATAATGAGGTAACTTCAAACCCATATGCCAGTGGGTTGATCCTTCTGGTTAGTTCAAAACACAGACTTTGTGCCGGGTAGACAATATACAGGTTAATATACAACGTTTGGCACATAACTGAACTACAGGAATGATGAAATTTATTTACACATTCCCAAATGGAAGATTGATTCTATGAAACAAGGTGGAATATAAGGATGGAACTTACTTTGGGGGCAAAACTAGCAATTTCTTCATACTGGTAACTGCTATCCAGAACAGTTACTTGCCAAAGTTTTTGCTGAAATCATGAGCAATACCAGCCAAAATAATTTACAAATAAGTTATCAAATGCATCTCTTATATGGCTGTTCCTGCTTAGACATATAACAGCTAGATCTGCCTAAACTGTAGTCTCGCGAAATATACGAACTGGTGAGCCAGGATATTTGACATGGATGTAACGAGTAAAGGTGGCTGAATCTGGGCTGGTTGGCATGGTAAGGCTAATGCGGGGCAAGTTGAGGTCAAGACTTTCACAGGGTAGATGAGGAGATGACTGGTACTGGTGGCAGGAAATTTCTAAAAAAGAAAAAATATATATATCCATCTTGCAAAAACAAAACAAAAAAAAAAAAAAAAAAAAAAAAAGGTTTTTTTTTTTTTTTTATATCCACTTCACTTTTATTTTAAATGCAAATGATAAATTTGTATTGAAAATAGAGATGAAGTGGGAATAAAAAAAAAAAATACCTGAATGATTACATTAGGCATAAATCCAACTGTGATTGAAATAACATTTATGACATATACCAATGTCAATTTTTACATTCATTTAAGAATTATGAGAAGTCAAATTATTGATCAATACAATAATGTTATCAACTTTAAAAGTCATTATTTGTAACGTGAAAATAAACACATCAAAGAAAATGAAATATAAATAAAACAAGAAGCATCTAAAAAGTAAAATGTTTTATTTTTTATCAACCATAAATGGAGAGATTTATTAATTTATCAACTATAAATTAATTTTTTTTATTTTTAAATCTTTTATTATAATATATGTTAAATCAGCAATATTTTTATATACTGCAGGTTTAACACATTTTAAATAAGGTAATTTTCGTAGCAGCTATCAAAGCTCAGGGCATAAAACTGAAAAATAGGATCTTGTGGTAAAAAGATAAATGTAGTGTGCATTTATTTATCTTATTTTAATTTTATATTATTCAAAAGTTATTTTATAACCAATTACATCAATATAAATAGCAAAAGGAAATCAGAGTGAAAACAATGCTGATATGATGCTCAGCTCTTGATACACACTGCCATTTTCACTAAGCAATGGTCCCATCGGTGAGGAGGGAGGGAGGTACATTTACCCATACACACGCTGAAACAAACAACCTATATATACAACCAAAGAGTCTGCACAGCAAATTATATCTGGCATGGTGTTGAGAGTACACACCCTTGGATACTAACTATAACATGAAACCAAAAGGCTGAAAGCAGGATAGGCATACAATGTGTGTGTGGGGGGGGGGGGGGGGATGAAAAAAAACTAATACCATATCACTTACCCACTGATAGGACAAACAGATACAAATAGTATTGTTTATTATAAACAAATAGTGTAGCATACGAGAAGTCCACTTCACATCCTGAAGGCTTAATTTGCAGCCAAAATAAAAGTTCATGTTTTTTTTTTTTTTTTAATAGGGACATTATAAACTGTCTGTGAGATTTACTTATGTAATAACTACACACCTAACAAAATCTATCTGATAAATAAATGCATGTCAAATTGCAGATGTAACCAAAAACTCTAAAAAGAAGAATTTATTAATGCATAACAACGTTAATTCACACACTCTTAACTTTGACTGACTGACCTGTACAGGAGGTTTGTTTTATATATCCATCTGACATGCAGGGATCAATGTCAGATGTATAGACCAATCTGAAAACTGCTGAAAGCTGATCACTGTAGCAAGATATAGAAAAACTTCTAGATCTTGCTGGAGTGACTTCTGACTTCAGTACTTCTCAATCAGCAGTCAAACTAATATGAACAGATAAATCAAATTCTAAGTACATGCAAACTAAAATATGAAATATCTTGTAAACTGAGTGTTGGGGAAAAATAGGTTCTACATTCAAAATTGGCTATAAACTAAGTCCACTATATTTCTATTGTCATTGTTTTCCAGTGCAATCCAGAATTGCTGATAATTCAACACTGACACGGTCCTATGGATGCTGTATTATTAGGCTTCTACTATAATAAATTTAATAATAATAATTTCAGTATATTAGCATTAGTAGTAGCAAATGATGCAAGAAAGCAGCCGTCCTTCCTCCCAAATAGTCTTATTCTTTCTTGAATTTATTCAAACTACTCACTTTTCAATACCAAGTGGAAGTTTGTTTCAACACTCAACTATTCACTGGATGAAGGCAAACTTCTGCACATCTATCCTGCAACCATCCTTCCTCAATTTGAATTTGTGCCCTCTCATGTCTGTAGTCTGAACAAGAGGAAAGAGTCCATCAGCACTAAACCGACTCAATCTATTTAAAGCCTTAAATGCCTTGATCAGATCTTTCAGGTGGCCTAGTCTCCATATGCTGAAATTTGTAGAACTGAAGGTTTTTCTGGTAAGGGCACCCTTTTGTTCCTTTCACCAATTTCATTGTTGTGCATCTATTGCAACAGATCCACATCTTTCCTAAAATGAAGTTTCTAGATTTGTATACAGTACTCAAGATGTGGCCTGACCGTTGCGTTATACAGTGGAATAATTACCTCCTTGTACCCTGCTGACAAAATTCTTGTATATCACTGACAAAGCTCTATAAACTGTCCTAGCAGCCTGTTTGCATTGCTCAAAGAACTTCATGCCTGACTGCACAATTACCCCCAGTACTTTTTCATTCTCCACCATCCCGAGTATGGTACATTATAGTTGGTATGTTATTCTGGAACTACTGCTACCCATGACAAATGCTACCTTGCATTTGTCATTGTTAAATTTCAATTGCTTACTTCTCGGCTCATCTGCCTAATTTTTCTAGATTTTGTTTCAGCAGCACATACTAATTACTGTCATTAATCACCCTGCCAACCTTTGTATCATCTGAAAACTTAGACATTAAGCCTGATATGCCTTCATCAACATCAATTAAGAAATATAGAAAACAACAATGGGGCCAAAACTGAACTGTGGGAGACTCCACTAATAACATTTGTCCAAGAAGATAAGTGCCTATTGATAACTACTCTGTCTTCTCCCACTCAACCAACTCTTTATCCATAATATTAAGTTGATCTTAATTCCACACTGCTCTAATGTGTATAGCAGTGTCTTTTATGAACAACAGTATCAAATAATTTTCTGAAATCTGGGTATATGATGTCAGTTATTTTTTTCATCCAGTTCCTTTGTTATTCCTTTGTCATTCCTTCTTTAACCAGTGACTCAACCAGCGATACAGTAATGTAAAATTTATACATTCATAACTCATGCATATCCTTTATATATACTATGTATGTACTTTATGTACATACAAATTTTTTTTATGTGTTTTCTGAAAATTGCTATTTCCAGAAATTCAAGATCAATGTAACAAAGTTTCTAATGTCTTTCTCAGAAACTTACTACTGGATTACTTCGGTTCCAATATCTTTTGTGTTTGGGGTTACACTATATATATATATATATATATATATATATATATATACTGGAACCCAAGTAATCCAGTAATGAGTGAGGGAAATAAAAAAAGTTATAGTATGTCTAATGCTCCAAAACAAGCAGTGGAGCAGTAGAGGAAGCAAAAGGATATAAATAATGTGTGGTTTGTAGAATAAATAAAGTGTCTGTGAAAATGGAAATGAAAAGTATACAAGGTGCTAGAACCAAGAGAAGTTTGAGGGATAGTAGAAAGTGGAAGTGAAGTAGTGGTTAAACAGGTGAAAGAATTTGAAAAACCTAGTGTAAAAATGAACTGGGACTGAGGGAAAAAACACACACACACACACACACACACACACACACACACACACACACACACACACACACACACACACACACACACACACACACACAAGTAAATAAATAAATAACACTAAATTCAGATACGGGAGGGCAATTTTACCAAGGGATCGAATCAGGGGATGGCAAATATGCAGTATCTGAGTATAGTATTAGATTATTTGTACTATAATATAATGCTATATTCGGCCCCGAGTGCCAAGCGAGTGACTAAAGCGATTCTTCAGTGATTTGAAAGCGATTTTCTTAAAAGAGCGATTGATTGTAGTTGAATGTTATTTTCTAATTTCCAAAGTTATATAATTTTGCTCTTCTAAAGTAAAGAAGTCAGCTTACTCAACAGAAAGGAAAGCCACCTTTCTTCTTGTATATAAGACTAACGCACTAACACTAACAACCTTATCGCTTGGTCACTGGTGGCACCGCTCCTGCCTCCACGTGGCGGGGCTGGAAGCCTGGGAGGAGAAATCCACTCTCCCGGGACTAAAAGGAGCAACTATGGACAACACAAAACAGTCCTACTATGGATCTCTTGATCCAGATTCAAGTAGACATGATGACCATGATAATTTGAATAAATCCCATGCTAAGAGACAAAAAAAAGAAGGGACAGATTTTTCTGCTCCTCTCTTCTTAATATTGCATTCCTCCACAGACCAACCATTGAGTAAGCTCTCCCCATTTTTAATTCAGAAATGTCTCGAAAATGTGGCTGGGCCTCCAAAAATGGTTCGGCGACTAAGATCTGGAGACCTATTAGTGGAGATGAGTGAACGCAGACATGCTGAAAGACTCTTGAAAATATCTACCTTTGGTGGAATTCCCACAAAGGTTACCCCACATGCCACCTTGAACTCCTCTAAAGGGGTAATATCTGAATGGGATCTTCTAAATGTATCAGAGGATGAACTTGTCTCCGAATTAAGTAACCAAAATGTAGTCCAGGCAAAAAGAATTGTCATCAAAAAAGATGGAGAGCCTGTCCCTACACGAACAGTCATATTGACATTTAAGTCACCAAATCTCCCCACAACTATAAAAGCTGGATATCTCAGATGCCATGTTCGACTGTACATTCCCAACTCAGTTCGGTGCTTTAAGTGCAAAAATTCGGTCATTCGCAAACTGTGTGCAGAGGTATAGTCACTTGTGCTTCTTGTGGTTCAAAAGAACACACACATACGGACTGTAATAATGAAACCCAAAACTGTCCTAACTGCCAGGGAAATCATTCTGCCTTCTCTAAGGACTGTATCCAATGGAAAAGAGAGAAGAACATTCAGAAATATAAAATAGAGAACAAAGTGTCATATCAAGAGGCAAAGAAACACTTTGCAATCCCTACTAAATCATCTACATACGCCTCAGTTACTCAACAGCTACGCACAATATCAACTCAGACTGACTGCTCCGTCCCTCCAAATATCTCTATATCTGGTTGGGCGAAATCATTACTTACTTCATTAAAAGAACAATCTTCCTCCAAATATGCAACCCAAGAAGTAAATACTCCGGTAACAATACCTCCAGATAAGAATCCCAATCAGCAACCGAAAGTACAAACTAAGAGCTCTGAAAGAACTGATACGCACACATTCAGATCTGATACCATGGACACTGATGAAAAAGCGGATGAAGATGACACTTTTCTTGAAATTCATCCAGAAGGTGACATTGACACAAGCAGACCAGTCTTCTCAAAGAAGGATAAAGGAAAAATAGACAGGCGTAAGCAAACTACCTCACGGAAGTTAGCAGACACTAGCTAAAACCAAACAATGGATACAGTTATTCAATGGAATTGTCGTGGGCTCCGTGCTAACTTTGACGACTTTTACGATCTTCTATCTGAATACAAGCCTGTTGCAGTATGCATTCAAGAAACAAATCTCACAAATGCAATATCTATGACAATTAAGCATTACAATATGTATAGAAAAGATAGAAACTCATCTAATTTAGCTCATGGAGGAGTAGCACTCAAGTGAACTCTTCGGTATCCTCTAGACCTATCCCCCTGCAAACATCTTCAGAGGCTATTGCTGTCCGTGTCACCTTTGGCATCACAATAACATTAATTTCATTGTATCTATCACCAAATCATACATACACCTTTGCTGATTTAGATAATTTAGTAATGCAAATACCTGCTCCCTTTTGTATTATGGGTGACTGGAATGGCCATCACCCGCTATGGGGTTCTCAACATCTTGACTCCAGAGGACAGATAATTGAAAAAAATTTTAGATAAACATAACCTGACAATTTTAAACACAGGTGCTCACACATACGTGCATTTATCATCTGGCTCAACTTCTGCTATTGATCTTTCAATATGCTCTCCAGTGATATTTCCTCTCATAGACTGGACCGTTACTAATAACCCTCGCGGGAGCGATCACTTTCCTATCATCTGTACTTTCTGTATAAGTTCTACTCCTCAGAGTAACATTAGGACAACCTGGAAATTTGCTAAGGCTAACTGGATTAAATACCAAGAAATAGCTCACTTAGATACTGTCTTCATAGCAACCCACACAACTGACTCTGCAGTAAGCTACATTACAGATACAATAATGAAAGCATCCGAGACTGCTATACCAAAATCATCATCCAAAATCCGGCTTCATCCAAAAATGTGGTGGAACGAAGCATGCAACAGTGCTAAAAAAAGAAAGGAACAAATATTGGAATATTTTTCGAAAACATCCAACCTACAGTTTAAGAGAGTCAGAGCTAAAGCTCGTCATATAAGACGGGAGAGTAAAAAAGAAGCATGGGCATATTATGCCTCTACCATAAACAGATCCACGGATACTTCTACAATATGGAAAAAAATCAAAAGAATTAATGGTAAATACTCGCAGACAACTTCTCCTATCCTACTTGTAAAAGGGAAAGAAATCTCTGAACCTACAGAAATTGCCAATGCCTTAGGTACTACGTTTGAAACGCTTTCAGCTGTTGCCACATATGAACCTGCATTTCAATTGCTAAAATCCCAGACAGAAAAATACAAACTAAATTTTAATACTGTCATCCTTCATTCTTATAATCTGCCTCTGACCATGAATGAATTGCGTAATGCACTTGCACGAATGAAAAACAGTGCTCCAGGTCCCGACGGGATTTATTACACCATGATCTGTCATCTAAGTGAGGAATCATTAACTGTACTCTTACAATTGTATAACAGAATTTTCTTAGAGGAGTATTACCCTGCTAGCTGGCGCCATTCTTATGTGCTACCCTTCCCGAAACCAGGGAAAGACCACACAGATCCCAAAAATTACCGTCCTATTTCTCTAACCAGTTGTCTGGGAAAAACATTGGAAAAAATAATTAACGCCAGACTGACATGGTTATTAGAGACTCAAAACATTTTAAGCCCAAGTCAGTATGGTTTCCGGAGAAAAAGATGTACGCTTGATCTCATTATCAAGGCCGAAACAAATATCCGGAATGCGTTCTTGAGAAATGAACACCTAGTTATGGTATGTGTTGACATCGAAAAGGCCTTTGATACAACTTGGCGATATGGGATTCTTCAGGACTTTCATAAATTTGGACTTCGGGGTCATCTCCCAAAATTTATTAAGAACTTTCTAGGCAATAGATCCTTTCAAGTCCGATTCCACTCTTCATTATCTCGAGCATATGTACAAGAAGAGGGAGTTCCCCAAGGATCAGTGTTGAGTGCCACACTCTTTGCCATTAGGATTGATTCTATTACCAAGTGCATACCTAACACAGTTGACGCATACTTGTACGCTGATGATCTTGCCATGTCATGTCATTCTCAAAATATGAGACTTATTGAAAGACAACTACAAGGCACCATTAACAAAATAGTCTCTTGGGCCAAAAATAATGGATATCGGCTTTCTAAACCAAAAACGACTGCTGTGCATTTCTGTCGCAAACGTTCTTTACATCCGGATCCAGACCTTCAGTTGGATTCTCATTGTATTACTTTCCAACCTAGTATAAGATTTCTTGGTGTAATATTTGATAAAAAATTAAACTTCCTGGAACATATAAAACATGTTCGTACAAGTTGTCTTAGAAAACTAAATCTTCTCAGAGTAATTTCTTCTATGTCATGGGGTGCAGATCATTACGTGCTGTTACATCTATACCGCTCACTGATCAGATCCCGGTTAGACTATGGGTCTCCTGCATATGACTCAGCCAGGCCAAGTGTATTGAAATGGCTTGACCCTGTACATCACAGTGCATTAAGAGTTGCACTGGGGGCTTTTCGCACATCACCAATCTTAAGCCTGTATACCGAAGCCTATGAACCACCGTTACACCTTACACGGGAAACTCTACTACTAAATTATGCAGCCAAAATCAGCAGTCTCCCACATCATCCCATGTGGCAATACCTCTTCACGCCAAAATGGAGAGAAATCTATCAAACTAAACGGCGTTACAACAAACCATCTGGCATTAGGCTTGAAGCTTTGATCACAAGCTGGGGCCTGAAGTTTTCTAACACCCTCCAGGATACTAGCATGGAAACGCAGCCATGGCTTTCCATGGCTCCAGTACATATTGATAGACATTTTCAGAAATGGGGAAAGAATAACTTCTCTGATATCAACATTAGACATATACATTTGGCTCACTCTACCGAGTTTAGCAGCTTCATTCAGCTATACACAGATGGATCCAAAACTGGTAATAAAGTTGACACAGCTGTGTACTACCAAATGCCACCATCTCCAGACAGCTCCCACCAGAATGCAGTACTTATACCTCAGAGTTATATGGTATTCTACTAGCCCTAGAGAATATAAAAGAAGCCTCGTACGCTAAATCCATCATTTATACGGACTCGTTGAGTGCTGTTAATGCTCTACAGTGTAAATCCTTCCCTAGTCATCCTCTGATACAGAAAATTTTAGCACAGTTATTAGCACTTCATGGACTCGGACAGCTCGTAATATTTTGCTGGATCCCTGGACACGCTGGAATCGTAGGAAACGAGCAGGCAGATTTAGCTGCTAAAATTGTTACAAATGAGATACCATCAAATTTCAGGACTCCTTATAGTGATCATAAGTCCTTTATCAAACAGACATATAAAGAAGTGTGGACACGCTTGTGGAAAGATCAGAAAAATAATAAACTTTTTGAAATCAAGAGAGAACCTAAACTGTGGCAATCCAGCCTGAGACGAAACAGAAAGGAAGAAACTATTTTAGCCAGATTACGCATTGGTCATACTTTCCTCACTCATAGCTATCTACTAACAAACAGTGACCCTCCCCAATGCAGTAATTGTTTATGCCCACTAACAGTAAAGCATATCATCATAGAATGCCCGCAATATCAAAAAGAACGGAAAACAGCTTTTTCCTCAAATTTTCATAATTACAATCATTTAACACTGCAGTGTGTCCTAGGAGATCGAGAGAACATAGATGACATTTTTCTTTTTCTAAAATTTATTTATAAATATCACCTTATCTGAACTGCTATCTCCTGTAAGAAAAACGATGGAAATATCAGACAGTAATTAGTGCATTATAGCCTAAGTTGCTGATGCACCAATAAATCTAACAAACAACAACAGTGCTATATTCAGATTCTGCATATTTGCCATCCCCTGATTTGACCTCTTGCTAAAATTGCCCTCCCATATCTGAACATAGTGTTATTTATTTATTTACTTGTATATATATATATATATATATATATATATACAGTGAAACTTCTCCTAACGGACACCTCTCGTTAACGGACATCTCTCTACAATGGACATTTTCAAATTCCCCAACTCACCTCCATTGGTTTTAACGTGTTTGCAGCTTTTGTCTAGCGGACATTCTCTGTAATGGACGTGGACAGGCAATCTGCACTGTTTCGTTTAGATTAGCACTTAATTTGATCTCCTCATAACAGACAGCGGGTGAGCTCACGGCCCTTTTTCTAGGAACGTTTCTTCCACGTATTGCCTCAATTGTGTGTTTATTTTCTATTTCCAATTCTCTGAATTTTATCAAGGTTTACGTCGCGGTTCTAAACCCTGTTTCAAGAATTTTAAGGCATGTGTAAAACTTCTGATGAATTTGGTGCGTGCGGGGGGGATATGGTCAGCCTTTCGTCTTTTCAGTTTCAGTTTTGTTCAGTGTCGTGTGAAGTGCACAATGTCTTCTCGTAAACATTTAACTTTAAAAGATAAAGTCGAACTCATTAATGCGTATGATCGGCAAAAAAATAGTGTTCGCAATCTCGCTGCAAAATTCAAAATCGGGAAGACGCAAGTAATCGACATCCTAAAGAAAAAAAATGAACTGCTCAAACAATTTTGGCAACACAGAAATGATCAGGTTCAAAAATCATTCCCGAAAATTGTTGGACTTCAAATTTGTCGCGCACGTGCTAAAAAATTCCCATTAAGGGCCTATTATTAGGGAAAATGCTTTGGAGGTTGCGAAATCCATGGCAGTAAACGAGTTCAAAGCTTCTGTGGGATGGCTAGACAAGTTCAAAACTTGGCATAAAATTTCTTGGAAAACCGTAAGTGGTGAAGGTGGATCTGTTGATACTGGGGTTGTAACAGAGTGGACCATCAAACTGGAAGATTTATGTCATGATTTTGAAGCTAAGGATATTTACAACTGTGACGAAACAGGGTTGTTTTTTTAAAGCTCTTCTGAAAAAACAATGAGTCTAAAAAACGAAAAGTGCCATGGCAGAAAAATTTCTAAGGAACGCTTGACTGTACTATTGTGTACAAATATGCTGGGAGACTTTGAACAACCTCTTGTTATAGGAAAACCACAAAATCCTCGTTGTTTCAAGGGCATAAAGTTGAATCTTTTGAATGTTGACTGGAAGTCTAATAAAAAAGCATGGATGACACGAGATATCATGAGCGAATGGATAAGTCACTTTAACCAAAACATGATTTGTCAAAATAGAAAAATTATTCTTTTCATGGATAATGCTGCATCTCACCCGCACATTGAATTGTCCAACATTCAAATCATTTTTCTGGCACCAAACACATCTGCAGAGTGTTTGTAGAAGAAAATAAGTGATTACTGTATGTATTTTCAGCCCTTGGATCGAGGGATAATAAAAAATTTTGAACTTCACTACAGAAAACGTGTTTTAAGACATCTCATTGCAAACATGAATGATGTAACATGTGTGAGTGACCTTGCAAAGAAAATCAGCATCCTAGATGCGATTCAATGGATTTCCTCTTCAGTAAACGCAATTAGAAAACAAACTGTCGTGAACTGTTTTGTAAAGTCTGGCTTCTCAAACGCAAAAATTGAAGTTGTGAACAGCAATGTGGAGCACCAAGAAGAACAAGAACTTCAACATCTATTGATAATGTACGATACTTCTGCTGCAAGTGACCCTGGCTACAAAGATATAGACTCAAACTTCACTACAGAAGATGGTGCTCTAGATATCAACGACATTATCATCGATATTTTTCAAGAAGTTCCTCATGAGGATGAAGAAATGGAAGGAGGTCATTCTGTCGAAGAACATATTAACGACGAACCACCGATGAAAATAGAAGAAGCGCTCATACAAGTCAATCGTTTAAAAATGTTTTTCGCCGCTGAAGAAGATACTGAAGGACTTTCGATGGTTTCTTCACTCCAAACAAATGTTGAAAACAAAATTATCAGCTGGAAGAAGGTGCAGAAGAAAATAAGTGATTACTGTATGTATTTTTCTTAAGATAAAGTCATAATATGCATAGCACAATTGTATGTGTATTATTTACAAAAATGTTGTGCAAAATCTGTATATAATTTAATTTAATTTTACATTAAACGTTTAAGGATTTTTCTTTATCTCTTGTGTATGTAATTGTATATTATTTACAAAAATATTGTTCAAAATCTGTATATATTTTAATTTAATTTTACATTAAATGTGTAACGATTTTTCTTTCTTTTTTTTTTTTTTTTCTCTCCCTCAGACTTCTTGTTAGCGGACACTTTTCTCTAATGGACACATTTTCGTTCCCCATGGCTGTCCGTTAAAGGGAAGTTTCACTGTACATATATATTTATTTATTTTAAAAATCCCCCCCCCCCCTCAGTCCCAGTTCATTTTTACACTAGGTTTTTTAAATTTTTTCACCTGTTTAACCACTACTTGACTTCCACTTTCTACTATCCCTTAAACTTCTCTTAGTTCCGGCACCTTATGTACTTTTCATTTCCATTTTCACACACACTTTATATTTATTTTACAAACCACACATTATAGCCAGCCCCTTTCAAAATTGGCCATGTGGTAGGCAATGGCATACCACCACATTATCTGATGCCACAGAGACCATAACAAAACCAACTCCAAAAACTGTTGTTAAAGGAAGACCTGCAACTAGGAAGGATAGGATCAGTGAACTTTTGGGCATGACATTTTGCATTGCCGCTCGTATAGCATATGATTGATGCAGTTGGAGGATTTTGTTAATGGCTACAACAGCTCCTCAGGGAACTATGTGACTGGAAGAAGAAGAATATATACATATAAACACAGTAGAGAGGATAAGTAAAAGATTTTTATAAATAGTACTTGCTGTCAGTTTTTCTGATTTAACATACTACATTTAATATACAAAAGTCACATTAATTAATAAACTTGCCTGTTTCAATTTTTTTTTTTTTTTTTTGTATTTTTTGGCTAATACATGTTTAATATTATTATTATTTTTTTTTTATGAACAAAAGGCTGTGGACACAATGAAATTTATATTATTAGGTGATATTGACAAGAAAATATCCTTGTAAAAAAAATAAAAATTACTAATGGACAAAATAATAGCAACCACTGATTTTAATTACTTGGAATTTGCCCTAAGTGCTTGGATCACCTACAGTGGATGGGAAGGGATAATTATTAGGTATGAAAAAAAAAAAATTGATATTACTCCTAGAAACACTATTAAAATAAATTTTTTTCCCCCTTCTGCCAACCACAATCCACACGGGAAATGTCTGCACATGTGCAAGGCTATAACTTCAGCTAATATATTGACCTACTGTTGTTTCTCTTATTTTGAGTTGAAAAATAGGCACAATGCCTTGAGAGCTTCTCTTAAGGTTTTATATTGGTTTTGTGTATTTTATTTTAGTTCATTGTATACAGTTTTTAGTGCTTTTATTTATACAATTCTCAGTCTTTAATTTTTGTTTTATATATATATATATATATATATATACACCCTATCATTGAATTATATTAAATATTAACATAAATTAAATTATAATAAAGTGAATAAATAATTAGGCGTTCATTAGAGGCAGCGACTTGCAATTCCTCCATATGAAGCTGAAATACATCCAATATTTTAAATTAAATAAAACATAAGCCAGCAGTATGGCAAAAACTGTAGAGCGAAAATTAACATAAAAATAACCCAAATAAATAAACGAACGAAAAAAAGGATAGACATAATAGTAGCCCGATAACCCTTGTATAATTTCGAGTTTTAAATCCGAATTAATAAAAACTATACAAATTTTAGGATAATGCCAATTATATAATAATTTAGCGGTACCCCCCCCCCCAAGAGGTACCAGTTCCGAAAGACGTGAAATATCACCAAAAGAGGGTTAAAAGAACTACCAAACGATAACAAAATCAAAATAAATTAAAATAAAATATAGACTGACCATTATGTCCCATATCAACAGAGGACCACGAGGCCAATAATGGTCATGGAATCGCTGCACAAATTGTCGCCATGGTGAAAAGATCGAAGTACCAATACACCCTCCCTCCTCCGATCGATCCACCAGTGCAGAGGATTTGCACGGCGGTGGTCCTTATGCAGTGAAAAATAAACTATAGAACAGACAGCACTCTAGAGCAGAGCCACACCACTGACATACTGTAAGCTGAATCAGCTTATATAGAAGAAAAAAGGAAAATAGATGGCGACACAGGCTTTGCTAAATTAGCATATCGACCCATTACTATTGAATTATATTAAATGTTGACGAAAGTTAAATTATAATAAAATGAATAAATAATAAAGCATTCATTAGAGGCAGCAACTTGCAATTCCTCCATAATTGCATGTCGCTGCCTTTAATGAACGCCTAATTATTTATTCACTTTATTATAATTTAATTTATGTTAATATTTAATATAATTCAATGATAGTATATATTTTGGCTTCATATGGAGGAATTGCAAGTTGCTGCCTCTAATGAATGCTTGATTATTTATTCATTTTATTATAATTTAACTTTCGTCAACATTTAATATAATTCAATAGTAATGGGTCGATATGCTAATTTAGCAACGCCTGTGTCGCCATCTATTTTCCTTTTTTCTTCTATATAAGCTGATTCAGCTTACAGTATGTCAGTGGTGTGGCTCTGCTCTAGAGTGCTGTCTGTTCTATAGTTTATTTTTCGCTGCATAAGGACCACCGCCGTGCAAATCCTCTGCACTGGTGGATCGATCGGAGGAGGGAGGCTGTATTGGTACTTCGATCTTTTCACCATGGCGACGATTTGTATAGCGATTGAAATGCAGCGATTCCATGACCATTATTGGCCTCGTGGTCCTCTGTCGATATGGGGCATAATGGTCAGCCTATATTTTATTTTAATTTATTTTGATTTTGTTATCGTTTGGTAGTTCTTTTAACCCTCTTTTGGTGATATTTCACGTCTTTCGGAACTGGTACCTCTCGGGGGGGGTACCGCTAAATTATTATATAATTGGCATTATCCTAAAATTTGTATAGTTTTTATTAATTCGGATTTAAAACTCGAAATTATACAAGGGTTATCGGGCTACTATTATGTCTATCCTTTTTTTCGTTTGTTTATTTGGGTTATTTTTATGTTAATTTTCGCTCTACAGTTTTTGCCATACTGCTGGCTTATGTTTTATTTAATTTAAAATATTGGATATATATATATATATGTGTAATTAAATTTTCAGATTAAAGTTATTTATTTTTAAACAGTTTGCTGACTGGTACAATATTATTTCATTATGAATAATATACTCAGCGCTCAGGGCTTTTTTCTAGTAGTAGTAGTAGCATGTGATGCAAGAAAGCAAGTGTATGAGCTTATGCAGCATCAGCCAAAAAAAAAAAAAAAAAAAAAACACACCATTCCCTCCAAATGCCTGTCCAGTTCCTCCTTAAATTTATTTCAACCTATCAACTTCCACAATGACAGATGGAAGTTTGTTCCAACAATTAACCACCTGCTGGCTAAAGGCAAATTTCCGCACATCTATTCTGCATCTGTCTTTTCTTAATTTGAATTTATTGCCCCCTTAGGTTCGTAATCTGAACAAGTGGAAGGATCCCATCAGAATTCAGCATGCTCAACCCATTCAAGGCCTCATACACCTCAATCAGATCACCGTGCAGGTGCCTAGTCTCCAGCACTGCAATTTGCAGAACTTAAGCCTCTCTTGGTAAGAGGATCCCTTCATTCCCCTCACCAATCTTGTTGCCCTTCTCTGTACATGCTCAAGTAAATCTACAACCTTCCTAAAATGAGGCTTCCAGACCTGTACGCAGTACTCAAGGTGTGACCTGACCATTGCCTTATACAGAGGGACAATCACCTCCTTCTCCCTGCTAGCAAAATTCCTATATATCATTGACAAAACCCCATGACCTGCCCTGGCAGCCTGTCTGCGCTCAGAAAACTTCATATCTGACTGCACAATTACTCCCAGGTCTTTTTCATTTTCTACCACACAGTTGGTACGTTTCTCTGGGGTTACTTCTACCCATATGCAGTACTTTGCATTTGTCAAGGTTAAACTTCAGTTGCCACTTCTTAGCCCATCTGCCCAAATTATCTAGATCCTGTTGCAGTAGCACACTGCCATTACTGTCATTAACAACCCTGCCAACCTTTGTATCATCTGCAAACTTTGACATTAAGCCTGATATACCTTCATCAATATCACTGATAAATATACAAAACAACAGTGGACCTAACACCGAACATTGTGGGACTCCACTAATAACATTAGTCCACGAAGAGCAGCACCCATTGATTACCACCCTCTGTCTTCTCCCACTTAACCATCCTTTTATCCATTGTAGCAACTTACCCTTAATACCACCATTCTGCTCCAATTTGTACAATAGTCTTCCATGCGCAACAGTGTCAAAAGCTTTCCTGAAATCCAAATATATGATATCAAAATTATTTTTTGCATCCAGTTCCTTTGTAACCACATCATAATATCCTATCCAATTTATCAGACAAGACTTTCCCTTAACAAACTCATGCTGTGTCTGAATTATTGCTGCAGTCTTGTCTAGATGATCCTGCAATGCATCTTTAACCAGTGACTCCATTATTTTACCCGGAACAGAAGTTAAAATAACTGGTCTGTAATTACCCGTGTCACCCTTCGATCCCCCTTTGTGAATTGGGGATACATTTGCACATCTCCAGTCCATGGGAACCTCCCCTGAGTCTAAGGATGCTCTCATAATTATGGCTAAGGGTTTGCTTAGTTGCTTTGCCGCCTCCTTTAATATAACTGGATAGATCCCATCCACCCCAGGTGCTTTTCTTATATATATATATATAATTAAATTTTCAGATTAAAGTTATTTATTTTTAAACAGTTTGCTGACTGGTAAAATATTATTTCATTATGAATATACTCAGCGCTCAGGGCTTTTTTCTAGTATTTTGAAGTACACATACACACAAATAACAAAAATGGCTAAGCATTCCTGAAACTATTTAACTGAAATTGGGAAGACTGTTTCATTCAATAGAGGAAAATATTTGTGTTTACTATCCTGTTGGAGCATTTCTGTCCCCTCCCCCCAAAGTAACACAAAACAGTATTTTTTTGACACCAGAAATTTTCAATTTTTCTGTGCAAATTTTTCAGAAAAATAACACAGAAATCCTTAAATCACAAATAACAAGTCTTAACAGTGATACATTAAAGTTTCAGGTAGTTGCCTCTAAGTAGAATGCAAGTGATGAAACCAACTAAATTTATTTTGAAGTGCTGCTTTGAAAATAAATTCCTGTTTCAGATCTACTTACTTTGAGTAAAATTCTCTTTTCTGTAATAAAGGTTATCAAAATCAAGAACTCTGTTATAATTATGCACCCAACTTTGAATACCCTGTTGAGGACATTTAGTGTCAAGTATCTCATCAATTGTATGGGTTCAAAATAAAATTAAGTATTTTTAGTATTTAAATTTCCTCTCCTTCCCTGGCCAATACAATAAAATAATAAAGGTCAAGCTCCTTAAAGAATTTGCCTATAAATTTTGTGCAAGCAATAATTAATTAAACAGGAAGGTATCTTTAATAAATAAAGTCAAATTAAATTAATTTAATGCATTTCATTTTCCTAAAGTTTAACATCTTTGCATGAAAAACTGCATAGATTTAGAATATATATATAATATTAATTTGATATAAACAGGAAATAAAATATATAAGGAGAAATTTAAAAAAAAAAATTAAGAAACAAATACAGCATAATATAAATATTAGGGCAAAAAGTAGATCCCATAACTGAAATACATGAGAGCAAATGAAAAGAAATATAGTGACCATGAACCTATCTCTTTAGTGGCTTCAAAATTTATGTCTTAAGGTCTTATTTGATTTTTTCGGCTTTTGCTCTTAGTATTTCTATTTAAATTTTACAGTTTCATGGTCACTATATTTCTGCTCATTTGCACTCAGATGTTTCAGTTATTGGATCTGCTTTCTGTTTTAATATTTATATATATAGAAATTACTCTTTTAGCCAATGTAGTAGTATAAGAATTTTTAAAATTTATGGGTTCAGGAAGATGAAAAGTTAAGTTTAAGTACAGTGAGATACCAGTGAACCTGTCTCAGTGTAACTACCATCCAGTTTAGATGTAAAAAATTTAAAATGGAAAAATTAAAATAAAATAATTTCATAAGAAATTTTGCCAAACTTGCACTAATCTGTCTGGCAAATCAAAATACTTTGTGCTTCCATACTCTATGGTAGCGTTTCCCAAACTGTGTTCCATGAGATGTGAACAAGTGTTCTGTGAAAAATCATAATTAATAATAAAAAAATAATAATAAATTTTGCATATCTGTAGTGTACACCACTTTTGTATCATTATAATTTTTAACATAATAATCAAATAGACTGCAGAACACTTTATTTTGGTGGGCTTTTGCATAGAGAAGTATGCGTAGAGGTAATGAATCTACGGAAAAGTAGCAATGTAGTGATCTAATATGCCATTCATATGCAATTTAACTTGGAGTACACAGGTTAATGGAGAGGAGGAAGGCAAACTGATATCATAACTAAACTCACTTCCTCGTATACATTTTTTGGCTAAGGTAAAGAAAGCCTGCACGAGAAGCATGCAAAAGTTCAATGAAATTACTGGTAAAAGTACTTTGCCGTAACCGCATTTGTATTGTTGCTCGCTCGGTAAACAGACGGTGGGTGTTATTGGTCTGGAGTAGAAGTTGAATCCCATGGGAGCTTGAAACCCTCCTGAAGTGAAGGGGTGGTAACCTGACCTTTTTTCTTTAGAATCACTAAATGAATTAACTAATTGAATCAGAAACAGAGTCATATTGGAAGTTCTAGCGTCGTAAAAAACGTCCGTAATGAAAAAGTTCACCAGTAAACTTTTTTGAAGTTTGCCATGCTTCTCGTGTGGGCTTCCTTTGCCTTTTTTTTTTTCTTAATAAACAATTTATCCACTAGTCCACCAGTGATTCTAAAGAATCAAAGTCAGGTTACCCCCTCCACTTCGGGAGGGTTTCAATCTCCCATGGGATTCAATTTCTCCTGACCGATAACACCCACCGTCTGTTTACCGAGCGAGCAACAATACAAATGTCGTTAAAAGCAAAGTACTTTTACTGGTAAATTTCATCAAATTTTTGCATGCTTCTCGTGCAGGCTTTCTTTACCTTTGCCCATTTTTTTTTTGATAATTATCAGTATTTTGAAATATTATTATTAAAATAAATGACCATGGATTTGTGGTTGAAAAAAGGAACTTTAAAATGAGAAGCAAGTACTTCTAGTATTGCAACTGTGGTCGATGAAAATGAACACAATATTATCGCACTTCAAAGTGAGGATGAAATATCACAGCCTTTTGTTCCTGAAAAATCTGAAATGAAAAAACAGGAACAAACTAATAAAAGACCAAAACGAAAGTATGATGACACTTATTTGAATTTTGGCTTTACATGTGTTGGAAATAAAGATGCTCCTGATGCACAGTGCATTGTATGTAATAAAATATTAGCAAACAGTTCTTTGGCTCCTGATAAACTTGTGTTTCGTAAAAAAAAAAGTAAAGTAAAGTGCAGCCATTATCAACCCACTGCAGGATGGAAGCCTCCTCAACAATTCATGCTGAGGGAAATAGACCATAATCTGGCACGCTGGTCCAGTGCGGCTTGGCAGATCGACCGTATTCAGCAGTCAGGGGCTTGAACCCTGGTCTACTCAAAGAGCGCGTGCTACTGCACTCCTGCTCCTGACCATTCGGCTACGGAGGCCTGTATATATTGTGAGATGATTGAACAGTTCAATCATCTGAATTGAACGGTTCACCTAATCTCACATACTTAATATATATATGTATCATGCTTCTTTTTGGAAATATATATATATATATTTTTTAATTCTTGGTGTTAACCTCAACCTTCTTAAAATTATACAAATGGCACTTAGCTAGCCAGAAAGGTTAGATAGTGCTGGTGTAAGTATTGGCTGTTAATGGATATTTCCATTATTTTTGAAGTGTTAAAGTAAAAGCAATAAGATGTTTACTTGATAAGGATTTATTAGCAATTTATCTGCAGCTATTAGTATAGATAGAAAAGGGAAATAGATATTTTTATGTCAGCCAGGTGGTGATATATTCTTACCTTGAATGGCTGCTAGCACAGTTGTTGAAAAAACTTGTAGGTAGAAGGAATCTGTTTTGTAGAGATGGGATACATTTAAATAATAAAGGTGGTGCAAGTGTATACATATAAACAACGACCTCTGGAAACTAGGTGAAAGCCAGCTGTAATCAGCCTTTCTGCAATAAGCAGGGCTCTGCTGTAGTCAACTTTCTCTTCCCAAGCATCTCGTGAGATGCATGATGACTCTTCCTATGATTAAAGCCGGCCCCCTTTCAAAATCGGCCATGTGGTAGGCAATGGCATACCACCACATTATCTTATGCCACAGAGACCACAACAAAAACAACTCCAAAAACTGCTGTTAACCAGATCCTGGATGCCACTGTGTGCCCTGCAAAATTAAATTTAAGAAAGAAGAGGGTAAACGTGGCCACATGGAATGTAAAAAGTTTAAAAGAAGGCAAGATGGATATGGTCATCAATGAAATGGATAGGTATAAAATTGACATTTTAAGAGCAACTGAAGTCATGTGGACAGGACAAGATCATTTCAAAACTGGAAATGACCAAGTAAAAGAACATAGTGTCACTGTCATTTCGAATAAGGAATGTTCAAGGTCTCTTCTTGGATACAATCCTATTAATAGTAGAATGATGACAGTTAGACTTCAGATCCAGCCAGTAAATCTCAGTTTTAGTTGCATATGCACCAACATCAACATCCACAGACGAAAATATGGATGTTTATTATGAAAATCTCCAGTCAGCTCTTGATATGGTCCCAAAAAAGGATGTTTTGATACTCATGGGTGATTTTAATGTAAAAGTAGGCAAGAACAATTTCTTCTAGTCTGGAATGTGGTAGGTTTTGTCTTGACACTAGAAATGAGCAGGGTGAAAGTTTAATTGAATTCTGTCATCTGAACAGTCTTGTCATATGTAACACCTGTTTTCAGCAGCACCTGAGAAGGCTCTACACATGGAAATCTCCTGATCATAAAACAAGGAATCAGATTGATTATACTCTATGCAGCAAAGGTGGCATTCCTGTGGTAATCACAGCAAAAACACTTCTTGGAGCAGATTGTGGCAGTGATCATCAGCCACTCCACATCGTGCTGAAGCTGAAAAAGATCATGAATAAGGTTTTCCCTAGACAATTGGATGTAGAAAATATTCCAAACGATTATGTGCTTGAAACAGGCAATCGTTTTCAAGCTCTATTAGAACTAGATGACGATATGCTGCCTGAGGAAATGTGGGAAAATACAAAAAGCATTATTAAGGATTCAGCAAAAAGACACATTAGAGAAAGGTCAAAGATCAGGAAGCCTTGGATTACAGAAGCCACTTTTAACCTTATTGAACAGAGAAGAACTGCAAAAGCCCAGGGTGTACAAGGAAACGAAGAGTATCAGGAATTAAGCAAAGTCATTAAGTGCTGTTTTAGCCAGAACAAGCAGGATTATATCGATTGAAAGTGTAAAGAAATCGAATACCACAACAAATGAAACAACACTAAAAAGATGTATGATGTAATTAAGTCCTTAAGACAAAAGTTCTGACCAAAACTTAATGTAATTAAGGACTCCAAAGGGGAAATTTTAACAGAGGAGAACACAATCAAAGGAAGGTGGAAAGAATGCTGTGAGCAGCTCTTCCGAGCACCTGCTGGCACTAATGATCTGCCACCCCTTTTTCAAGGGTGTGGTCATGAACCAGTACCAATGAAGGAAGAAGTCAGAAAAGCAATCAGAGAACTAATGTGTGGCAAGTCACTTGGAATTGATTAAAGCTACAGGTGTGAAGGGCGCCGAGTTTTTTCATAAAATGATTGTAAAAATTTGGAAAATGGGATGGTGGCCATCAGATTGGAAGAAATCAATTTTCATCCCCTTACCAAAAAAAGGAGATCTGAAAATTTGCTCAAATTACAAGACTATTAGCCTAATTTCTCACACTAGCAAGATTCTTCTTAAAATCATATTAAACAGAATCTCAAGAAAACTTGAAGAAGAAATGCCAGAGGAGCAAGCAGGTTTCAGAAAGGGTAGAGGGACCAGAGATCAGATCTTAAGTCTACGACTGATTATGAAAAATGAAAAGAATTCAATGTTCCAGTCGTTTTGTGTTTTACAGATTATGCAAAAGCATTTGATTGTGTTCAACATGAAAAACTATGGGAAATGATGACTATTATGGGTTTCCTAATCCACATAATTCAGCTGATTAAGCTACTGTACCAGGAACAGGAAGGAACTGTGAGAAAGAATATGGGAAACACAGACTTTTTTCACAATAGATAACGGTGTCAGGTAGGACTGTATTTTGTCACCTCACCTTTTTAATCTTTATGCTGATTTGAAGCTTTGGAAGATTTAGAGACTGGCATCAAAATTGGAGGACTTAAGATAAACAACCTTCTTTATGCAGATAATACTGTGCTAATTTGTAATTTTAAGGATCATCTTAAAGAAATTCTGAGGAGAGTATGTGAAGCAAGTAAGAAAAAAGGAATTGTTTCTGAATGTGAAACTACTACTACTACTAAGTGTGTAAAACTAAAATTATGGTGATTAGTGATAATCTCGGTTCCAGTAAAGTGAAGGTTAATATGCAAGATATCGAAGAAGTTGATGAATTCGATTACTTAGGGTCAAGAATAAATAAAAATAGTGACTACTCAAAAGATGTAAAGAGATGACAGGCAATTGCTAAAATGTTGATTGCTGATCTGATAAAATTATGGAGAGATCATGATCTGCCCCTAAAGACGAAACTGAGAATCATTGATTTGTTAATTTTTCCAGTTGCCACTTATGGATGTGACAGATGGAATCTGAAAAGAGTTGACAGGAAGAAAATTGAGGCATTTGAAATGTAGTGTTACAGGAGGTATTTCTTACTTGGATTGAAGAACAAATGAGTGGGTATTGAATAAAATTGGCAGGCCTAAAATTCTTCTTCATAACATCAACAAAAGAAAGCTCAAGTTTTTTGGTCATACAAAGGGTACTAGGAAAGTTTTGCAATACAGCTTTGTTTATTTAATTTTTTTAAAGTAATTTCCTCTACATTCAATACACCTCTCCATCCTCCAAAACAAATCTTTAAACCAGTTCTGCCAAGTTTCACTAGGGAGTAAAGCACACTCGTTGTCCCAAGCCCGTAGAAGGTCCTCATCACTGGAAAACCGCCTCCCTTTTAGCTTCATTTTCACATGCGGGAACAGTGCAAAGTCGCAGGGAGCAAGGTCTGAACTGTAGGGAGGGTGCTCGAGAAGTTTCAGTCCTGTCGTGGTCAAATATTCGGCGCAGGCTTTGGCGCGGTGAGCTGGAGCATTATCGTGATGGAGGTACCAGGTGTCCATTCTTGTCTTTGGCCGCAGGTTCTTCATAGATCCAATGACTTTAGGCAGGCATTGTTCAGTATACCACTTAGCTGTGACTGTCTTCTGCGTGTCCAAAACGACACGTTCCACAATTCCACTCGATTTGAAAAATACAGCTATCATTTTCTTCTTTACAGATCGGGATTTTCTGACAATTACGGGTGTGTCGTCATCATCAAAGACCCAAACTTTGTTTTGAGCCTTGGTCGGCAGATCGTAATAGTACAGCCAAGTCTCGTCACCTGTCACGATGTTGTTCACATACCGAGATTGTCCCTTATCAAACTTTTTTAACATCTCCTGGCACCAAGTCACACGTCGTGTCATCTGCTCTTCAGTCAGTTGATGCGGCACCCAGAGAGAACAAAGTTTCTTCACGTGCAAATGATCTTGCAGAATCGAACGAATTGCTGGTGCATTTAGGCCCAAAGTATCCTCTATCTGTTGGTAGGTCACTCGCCTGTTTTCGTCAAGCATTTTCCTCACAGCAGTAACGTTTTCCTCCGTAACTGACGTTCGTGGCCTTCCCGGCCTCTCAGAATCCTCCAGAGTGAAATTTCCCCTTTGGAATTCTCTATACCACCTGAATATCGTTGTACGATGTGGACAATCATCATCTAGTGCAAGAGTCATTTCTTCTAAGCACTGGTCTATGGTTAAACCACACACGAAATTATACCGCAAAACTGTCCTTATCTCATTTCGTGACCACGATGCCATCGCAAGCACTTTACACTCTCACTACTAATGAATAACTGAGCCCATCGACTTGGCGCGGCGGCTACTATGCACGTATGAACATGTCTGAACATGCAGCAACAAGCAGCTTCCTGTGATTCATTGTTGCGTCATATTGCAAAACTTTCCTAGTACCCTTTGTATAGTAAGAAGGGAAAACTTTCTGTTGAAGAAGAGGTGCACAGGAAGACCTCCAACTACATGGAAGGATGGGTTATAATTTCAGGAAAGGAAATTACAATGGCTTAAGGTGCTACATGGCCTCTATTAATTGGGTAGATATCTCACAGAAGCCTTGAATGCATATATACCATTAAAAAATACTCCATGAGGAGGATTCCAAGTTGGACGAATAATGTGGTTGCCAGAGTACTTGAGCAGAAAGAGACGGCACGAAAAGTTAGAGCAATAAAAAGTACCGAAGCCTATAATAGTTACAAATTGATCTGTAAGAGTGCCACAGAAAAGGCAGATTATGAGAAATCACTGGCAAAGAGAGCAAAGTATGGGGATAAAGAATTCTTCACATATATAAATGCAAAGAAGAGAAGGACAAATCATATCAAACCCTTATGTAATGGATGTGGGATAGTATTAGATACCCTAGCTGATATTGCAGATGTACTCAACAGTTACTTTGCATCAATATTTACAGAAGAAAACCCTTTATGTCAATGGGAAATTATGGGAGTGAAGTTGAAAAATATGGAATAAATGATATTGAAATTTCACATGATTATTTAATGAAAAAACTTTTGAGCCTACTGAGTAAGGCTCCTGGGGTTGGATGGCATATATACGCTATAATTTTAATTGAGGCAGCAAGTGAGTGCATTGAACCATTAAAGCTAATTATGAGAACATCACTGGACTCACTACAGATTCCATTCAATTGGAAAAGTGCCAATGTATCGCCAATACATAAAGGTGGTTCTAAGAGTGTAGTGGGAAATTACCGACCGGTCAGTCTAACTTCAGTAGTAGGGAAAATCATGGAGACAATGAATGATCAAGGGTGAAATTCAGGATCATTTAGATAGAAATGGAATTCTGAAGAATATACAGCATGGTTTTGTAAAGGGAAAATCATGTTTAACAAACCTGGTTAGCTGTTTTGACAGGATCACTCATGAGCTGGATTTAGGGAAGAATTTCGACATTGTTTTTTTAGATTTCAGCAAAGCATATGACTCAGTCCCACATGAATGATTACTTTATAAGATGGAACAGGTTGGAATTACAGGGAAAATCCTTAAATGGATAGCAGGATAGCTTCAGGGAAGGAGGCAGAGGGTTGTGATAAATGGTTATTCCTCAGATTGAATTAATGTAAGAAGTGGGGTTCCCCAAGGATCAGTATTGGGACCACTGTTGTTTTCGATTTTCTTAAATGACATTGATGAAGGGATAGAGGGTGTGATGTCTAAATTTGCAGATGATGTAAAGATCAGTAAAGCAGTTAATGATCACTGCCAATCACAGCTTGTTTTTGACCATCCCTGAAGTCACAGTGACGTGACTTAGATAGACTTCAGGGATGGTCAGAAAAGTGGCAGCTATGCTTTAATAATTGCAAAATGCAAGGTCTTACACCTGGGGAATAGTAACCCCAAAATAACTTACACACTTGGTGGAGTTTAACTAAAGTCAGTAGCAGAATAAAGGGACTAGGGAGTTACATTACAGTCAGAAATTAAGTTCTCCAAGCATTGTAGACGGGTTGCAAAGAAGGTTCATGGTGTCTTATCGAACATTTTCTAGTAGAGATAAGGAGGTTATAATCCCATTATATAAAGTTATTGTTAGACCACACTTGGATTACTGTGTTCGTGTGGAGACCTAAAAAAAGACATTGAGCTTCTTGAAAGGGTCCAAAGACAGGTAACTTGCCTGATGAGATCGGAAAAAGGGCATCCATATGAAGAAAGACTTTGAATATGTGGGTTGCAGAGCTTGGAAACTAGGCACCTTAGAGGAGACTTGATTGAGGTGTTTAAGGCTCTGAGAGGCAAAAGTAAAATGAATGAGGATGAAATTTTCACGGTTATAAATGATTCTAGAACTAGGGGAATTCATGTTACGGTGGGAGATGTTTAGACTGGATTGTAGGAAGTTTTATTTTAGCCAGCAAGTTATAAATTACTGGAATACATTGTACAGGAGGAGGGAAATGCATAGGTTGCCTATTTCCTTTTCTTTTATTATTTATTAATTATTTATTTTATTTAATATTATTATTTTACTTTTTTTTTTTTTTTTTTGGCTGGTGCAGCATAAGCTCTAGGCTTCCTTCCACAATATGGCCATTACTACTAAATCTCAAGTTGAGATAAAGAATGAGCATTTCAAGTTTAAAGTAGAATGACGAATACAAGTTTTCATTTCTAAAGATATTATTTCAGTGATACATCAGAATAAGTTTTAAATTAAGTTACTTTGATAAATGCTCTTCAAGAAGTTTAATATCTAAATTCAAAACATATCTATATTATATTATTATCATATCTATAATCTTATCTTTAAAAGAAATTATGTCTTGTATTAATATACATCATTTCCACAATCACTTAATGCTATTTATAATGTTGATATATATGGATTTCATATATTTACTATTAAATTTAATTATATCATATCTGTAAAAGACTAATATAACTGAAAGTATTATTGTGTCTAATTAAAATTGTAATATTCTTAAATAACTTGGATGGGAGAGTAATTATATTTTCAGAATGCTACTGTTTGAAATAATTTTTTTTATTATTAATAAATGTGTTTTTAGATTATGTTGTGCATATTTTACTATCTGCTTCTTTTTGGTAAATGATATTTACAAAAAAGAAGCAGACAAGTATCACATTAAGCTCAATTGTTGGAATACCCTTTTACTTAGTATTGTGGAGGTGGATAGTCTGAATAAATTTAAGAATGGTTTGGGACAAATTACACACAATTGTTGGTAATATCTGTCTTTTTTTGTGGACTAATGTTATCAGTGGAGTCTCCCAAGTTCAGTGCTGGGACCATTGTTGTCTTCAGTATTTATTAATGACAGTAATCAGGGTGAGCTACTGCAACAAGTTCTAGGAAAATTGGGTCAATGGGCTGAGAAATGGCAGTTGAAGTTTAACATTGACAAATGCAAGGTACTGCATATGGGTAAGGGGGGAATTTAAAAAAAAAAAAAAGAAAATTGGAAGGGATGGGAAAAATGAAGTGGATTTTTTTCCCCTTCTCCCTTTTAGCTTTGCTTTCTTGTATCACAATGCCAATACTAATAAATACATGATTGTTCAATGCTAAATTCATATGCTTGACTTATAACAGAAATAGTTTTATTTATTCTAATAAAGCATTTAACATTGTCTACTTTAATTATTTATGTTGTGATATGCCTTATTATAATATAAGTGATTAAAGTGGACACATGGTAGGTGATAAAAAAATTAAAACATATGTAACTGGTACAACTGGTTACATATATAATTATGTGCACACTGAACTGATATGTAATAAGTTTTATCAATTATCATATTCTTGAAAATATACTTTTAAATTATCCAAATTAAATGCAGTAAAAATGAGAACATGCTGCTGAATTCAGACACAAACAGTGACTACTGCTAAAGCAAGATGTTTATAAATAAGATTAAAACTTAACTGAAAGCAAATTTAGAAAAAAAAAATAAACTGAAGTTACCTATGAATTAAAAAAAAAAAACTATACAAAATGAAGAAATAAAAAACATTATCCATACATGCAGGTGAGGTGACAGCTATCATTGCACTATGTCACAATTGTGACCAATATGTCCTACAGATCATGCAAACTGTAAAGCTGCACACAAGTTATGGGATACAACAAAAAATTATAATGCAAAGGCTATGACAATATAAATAAAAATTGCTAAACAGAATAAGAAGTATTAAGCATGCTTACCAGAGGTAACTCCTGGAACAAAATTCCATCAAAGCAACAGGTGAAAAGAAAAAAATGGAAGGCATTCACAGATGACATGCAGGGAATACCATTGTCATAATATTACGCAGTCATGCAAGCAGCACCATGTCCTTCCATTCTCTGCAACTGTAGAACTGGATGGAGAGAAACAAGTATCATTAGGCTGAACTGTGGTAGTCTTGTTCTGTGAATCTTGGTGGGACAAACTCATCAGCAAATCTGGACCTCTGTCCTGACCTGTATCTAGTACAGTGTTCCTACTATTATATTTTCTAATGTCACTATTATTGCTATGGATGCTAGTCTTTTGACTATGTGGGTTATTCACATCTGAATACCATTCTTCTGAAGAAGAAGAATGGTGACTGATCAGCCGACTAGAGTGCCAACTAAGTGACAACTTGTTTGAATCAAAATCTTCATTTAACACTGAACCACTATGTTTAGGAGAACTAATCTGATATACAAAATCATTCATTGTCCAATAAACAGAGTCATCCAGCTCACTTTGACTACTAAACAATATATTTGGGATCAATTTAGAATTGTGAATTTTACAGGTTGGTTGCCATAGCAGGGAGGCTGAGGTAAGGGGAGGAAAGCAGGAAATACTGTGCCTACCTGTTGATGGAAGAAGCCTGAACCAGAGTAATACAGGCTGAAAAAAAAAAAAAAAAAAGAATAGCAAAAGAAAGTTATTAGATTATTCCATAGTAATTTTAATAATTATAAATGATATAACAATCTCTGAATTTTAGAAAAAAAAAAAAAAATCACAAAAAAAGTATAAAGTTACATGAACAGAACAATATAACTTTAGATAGATTCAGCATGAAATTAGCAATTTTACATTAATTCAAATATTCTATGATTCAATTTGAGTAATGACTAATTTAGGAGAAAATGTTTCAGGCCCATTGTATACTTATAACCACAAGGTATACATCAATTGCTTAAAGTAACAGTGAAAAATAAAATAAATTTACTTAGCATTGTTCTATCAGAGTGTAAATGCTAATTATAAAATAATTATTCTATTAATATATTTAAAATAATGATTTAAAGTTTATGATCAAATAGTAATAGTTCATTTAAATAAACCTCAATAATTTTAATCACTTGTACAAGGCTTGACATCAGTCTGTAATCATATAAAAAAAATTACACAATCCATGGATGTAGTCAAAATATTTGATAATGTGGAATATACTAAAGTTTTTAAACACAATCTGTGTCACAAGTAATAAATAAAATTAATTTACTTTATATAATATCAGTGTCCTTTTATTATAGGACTGTTTCAGTCGGAATATACTATACTAACATTGCTATCGCGACATGATTTAAGTTTATATTCAAGCAAAATTTTATTTCTTAAAATAATCAATAAATAATTAATTACCCCAAGAAATTACCTCTCAATATAAACAGGTATACCTTAAAATTTTGAAAAGCAGCAGATTTCATAATTTGAGAAAAGAGCAGGAGTTTTTTTTTTTTTTTTATAGCTAGATTTTGGCCTTGATATTAAATTTCACTGATAAAATAATACATTTAGTATTAAGTTAGAGTTACAGGACTATTTATTAGTACAGTATGCTTTAATTTTTAAAAATTGGGCTAATTAAGGACTGTAATCATGGAAACAGTCCTCTGGTGGGGGGGGGGGGGCACAACATTACTATGTGGTGCCCCACCCATTAAGTAACATCTATTGAACGGGTCAGTGCCTTTGCACCATGTTTTGTTTGTAGTGAACTGTCCAAGTCAATAATTGGCATCGTTTTAATTGTATCTCATATTGTGAATCAACCTTCACAATGAGTGGCCGAGGCACTGCTTTGAATAAGTAATGCTTCACCAGTGGAGAAGGTTAATGTTACTTATTCTCGGCAGATACCACCACTCAGACGGCACTTTTCGAAGCGTGTTGGCTTACTCATTGGTGGGTCGACAGGTACCCTGTTGTTGCAATAGTGACAACCCAGTTATGAAGTATAAGTCCACAAGATAAGAGATGCCTGATGGTGTGTAGTATAAACTAAGGAAATTATTTTGCACGAAGCAATGGGACTATGCTTAAGATTCGCTATTGAACAGGTCAGTGCCATTGCACCATGATTTGTTCGTAGTGAACCATCTAAGTCAATATTGGCATCGTTTTAAGTAACTGATGTACAGTGAGAATAAGTAACATTAGCCTTCTCCACTGGTGAAGCATTACCTTTTCAAAGCAGTGTAATACCTTGGCCACTCATTGTGAAGGTTTATTCACAATATGAGATACAATTAAAATGATGCCAATTATCGACTTGGATAGTTCACTACGAACAAAACATGGTGCAAAGGCATTGACCTGTTCAATAGTGAATCTTAAGCATAGTCCCATTGCTTCATGCACAATAATTGCCTTAATTTATACTATTACACACCATCAGGCATCGCTCATGTTGTGAATTTATACTTCATAATTGGGTTGTCACTATTGCAACAACAGGGTACCTGCCCACCCATACACCCACCAATGAGTAAGCCAACAAGCTTTGAAACGGTGCCGTCTGGGTGGTGGTATCTGCCACGAATAAGTAACATTAGCCTTCTCCAAGTGAAGCATTATTTATTCAAAGTAGTGCAATACCTCAGCCACTCGTTGTGAAGGTTGATTCACAATATGAGATACAATTAAAACAATGCCAATTATCGACCTGGACAGTTCACTACAAACAAAACATTGTGCAAAGGCACTGACCTGTTCAATAGTGAATCTTAAGCGTAGTTCCATTGCTTCATGCAAAATAACTGCATTAAGTAATGTCATACTTCTCTTCGCAGAGAAATATTACTTACTTCTAGTGTAGCACGGGACAATCTTTGTTGGTAGCCTCAATAATTTGAGGGATAACTACCTTTCATTAGACTGCATTATTTTCATCTATGCTATAATGATGGATGCAAGTCCTGTTCTAGCTAAAAAGTATTCTTTCAAGCATTTGTGAACTGGAAATTTTTTAATCTTATATTTTTGTCATTGTTTCACAAAAGATACTGTTTCAAACTTTATCCTTTTCAGAAATGCTGACTCAAAGGATGTTTATAACAATAACCTTATTTTCGCGACTTGGCTATCAAGACATTTCTCAAGTTTCATCCTGATGAATATTCTCTCACTAAGCACTGTTGAGTGAGAGAATATTCATTCTTGGAATTCTTAAAATGCCAAGCATTACTTGAGATAATTTGTTATATTTCCTTCTGCACCCATCAGTTTTCTAACCAAGGACCACTGTACAGCAGTTATTTCTTTTTTTTATAACAGCTTCTGGTAGGTTTGCACACACACACACACACACACACAATGAAATTAACAGAACTGATAGTGGGAAATATCTAATGCATGCCATTATTCTAGATGCAGTGGAGTAATTGCATTAATTTTAAATAAATAGCAATATTCCTTACTTTCCCCACTGCAGCAGTGATTTTTTAGACTGTGTGTGCCCATGCGCACCTATTATGTTCATGTTTTTCTGTCTGCCAATTCATCCATCTGCAGTAGTAACTCAAGTACCAGTGGACAGATTTTCATGAAATTTTATATTTGGGCCTTTTAAATTTGTATGTAAAAAAAAAAAATTCATAGATTAAATGTAGTATTGTTAGCCTTAGACAGTTTATGCATGCTTCACATGTATTGCTATCTAACTCATGAATGTGGTATCGCTTGTCAAGAGATACATAGAGAGAAAAGACAAAAAAATAAAAAAGCAGCTTATATGGGAGGAGAGTAATAAATATTATATAATTCTATAGTTTTATTAAATGTTCTATAAAGTTATAATCTTAGAATTAATTGATAAGAAAATTATATTCACTCTTCACTTCTATTAATCACAGAAAAAGAAAAAATATTTCAATTAATTTAAGAAAACAAAAAAAAAACATGCTTCCAATGTAATGCACTGCGTACATTCACTAACTTGTTTTTTATTTAATTTGTGTAATGCAATAACAGAGAAACCTGTGGTGAAATGCATCCACTATATGAGACATGCATTTGTAGCAAAAATAATTTGCTCATAGCTATATACAAAACCAAGCTAACCTGTACAATGTTATAGAGCTTTTGTAGCTTGAGACTTTTGCCCTAAATATTTACATGATGTTTCAAAATAAATTGATGATGTTTCAAAATCATGATGTTTCAAAATCAAGGACTAATAAATTAACAGTAGCCACTGGCAGAGGTGGAAGTGATTCTTGCACTGCTTCTATTGAAATGAGCAGAAGCCTGAAAAACAAGATGCAGGATATTTCAGAGATTGCTGGGAGTCATTGCGGTACAAGTAAACACATGGGTTGTGTTAGGGTAGCTAGGAATAGAAACAGGTGCATGTATACCTGCATGTACACCAATGCTAGGAGTTTGGAAAATAAATTTGATGAATTTGAGGTATTGCTCAAAACATCAAAGGCAGATATTGTTGGGCTATCAGAGACGTGGTGTCACACAGATATAAGGAATGCGGAACTGGAATTTGGGGAATACAATGTGTATAGAAAGGATAGACAGGACAGGAGGGGAGGAGGGGTTATGCTATTAGTTAAGAAACACATAAAATCCAAGGAAGTGAAACCAGTCGACATTGATGGACAGGGCAGTGTCGAGCCAGTTTGGTGTGACATAAGCATAGGGAAATCAAAATTGAGAGTAGGAGTGTGCTATAGGCCTAATGACTCTGATGAGTACAATAAGATATTGTACAGGGAAATAGAGTGGGCCAGTAAATCAGAGAGTCTTATAATGGGGGATTTTAATTTCCCAGATATTGACTGGAATTTGTGGGTTGGTCACTCACACACTAGCAAGGCTTTTGTGGATTTATTGGATGATTGTTTTCTACATCAGCATGTTCGTGCGGTAACAAGAGGGAGCAATACTCTTGATCTGATTATCAGTGATTCTTCATGCATTAAGAATCTGCAGATAAATGAACAACTAGGTGGCAGTGATCACAGTGTGTTGAAGTGGGATTTACTCAAGGAGGTAACTACCATCAGAGGTAAAGGTAAGGGTTTTTGTTTTCGTAAAGGCGACTATGATGGTCTGAGACAGTATTTAAATTCTATACAGTGGGACCAACTGATAATGTTACCAACAGCAAACTCAAAATGGGAAGCATTCAAGGAACTAATCTTGGAAGCTACCAGGCTTTACATACCAACTAAGAAATATTGTTCAAGGTTTAGGCCTAAATGGTTGTCAGATGAACTAATGAGATGTGGCAGAGAAGAAAAATGCATGGAATACATACAAATTAATGGGTGACATGGAAGCCTATGATAGATATAAGTTGGTCTGTAACCAAGTCACAAAGGAGATTAGGCAGGCAAAGGCAGACTACGAAAAATCCTTGGCAAAGGATGCAAAGAAAAACAGAAAAGAGATCTTTACCTATTTAAACTCAAGAAGGAAAGGGATGAATCAGATTGGTCCACTGGATATTGATGGTTCAACAGTTGAGGATCCTGCTCAGGTGGCTAACAATCTAAACGAGTATTTTGCATCTACATTCATGCATGAGGAGTTATTCAGGAAGGAGAATGACGTAGGTAAAGTAAACATTGGCAGTGAGCTAGATGATTTTGTAATAACTGAGAGGAAAGTGGAGGAGAGATTGTTGAGGATAAACATAAAAAAGGCACCTGGGGTGGATGGGATCTATCCAGTTATATTAAAGGAGGCAGCAAAGGAAGTAAGCAAACCCCTAGCCATAATTATGAGAGCTTCTTTGGACTCAGGGGAGGTACCCATAGACTGGAGATGTGCAAATGTAACCCCAATTCACAAAGGAAGATCAAAGGCTGACACAAGTAATTATAGACCTGTTAGTTTAACTTCTGTTCCAGGTAAATTAATGGAGACACTGGTTAAAGAAGCACTGCAGGATCATCTAGACAAGACTTCAGTTATAGCTCGGAAACAGCATGGTTTTGTTAAGGGAAAGTCTTGCCTGACCAATTTGACTGGATACTATGATGTGGTCACAAAGGAACTGGATGCAAAGAATAACTTTGATGTTATATATTTGGATCTTAGAAATGCCTTTGATACTGTTGCACATGGAAGACTGCTGCACAAATTGGACCATTGTGGCACTGGAGGCAAATTTCTGCTATGGATAAAGGGATGGCTGAATGTAAGACAGAGAGTGGTAATCAATGGACACTGCTCAACGTGGACTAATGTTATTAGTGGAGTTCCTCAGGGTTCAGTGTTGGGTCCGTTGTTGTTTTCGGTGTTTATGAATGATATTGATGATGGGATATCAAGTTTAATGTCCAAGTTTGCAGATGATACAAAGGTTGGCAGGGTTGTTAAGGACACCACTGACGCTATGCTGCTTCAACAGGATCTGGAAAGGTTGAACAGATGGGCTGAGAGGTGGCAAATGAAGTTTAACATTGACAAATGTAAAGTACTACATATGGGAAGCAGTAACCACAGAGCAACGTATCAACTCTGCGGTACTACACTGACAGTGGTGGAGAATGAAAAGGACCTGGGGGTAACTGCGCAGGCAGATATGAAGTTCTCTGAGCAGTGCAGACGAGCTGCAAGAGTAGCTCATGGTGTCTTGTCAATGATATACAGGAATTTTTCTAGCAGGGATAAGGAGGTGATTATTCCCTTGTATAAGGCAATGGTTAGGTCACATCTTGAGTACTGTATACAGGTCTGGAGGCCTCATTTCAAGAAGGATGTAGAGCTGCTGGAACGGGTACAGAGAAGGGCAACAAGATTAGTGAACGGAACAAAGGGTTGCTCTTACGAAGAAAGGCTTAAGTTTTGCAAATTACAGAGTCTGGAGACTAGGCACCGGCGAGGTGATCTGATAGAGGTGTATAAGGCTTTGAATGGTTTGAGCATGCTCAATGCCAATGGGATTCTTCATCTTGCTCAGAATAATCACCTCAGAGGGCATAAATTCAAATTGAGGAAGGACGGATGTCGGATAGATGTGCGGAAATTTGCCTTTGGCCAGCGGGTGGTTGGTTGGTGGAATCGACTTCCATCACTTGTTGTTGAAGTTGATAGCCTAAACAAATTTAAGGCGCAACTGGACAGGTATTTCAAACGAACGGAGGGGTGAAATGGGAGTGGTGTTTTTTTTTTTTTTTTTTTTTTGGCTGATGCTGAATAAGCTTGCTTTCTTGCATCATATGCCTCTACTAATGCTAATGCTAATGCTAAAATTACACACCATCTAACATCTCACATGAGGATATTCCTCATCTCTGGGTCATCAACCTCTTTCACTTCACAGTGTCTGTTTCCACACTGATGAGACCCAATCAAGGTCTAAACTGCAGTCTGGATGGCATTCATTTTAAATAAATAGCATATAAGAGAACCATTGGAATAGCCCTTTTTATTTAATGTACACAGCGTAATACTGGGGTAAAATGCCTCCACAATACGAGAGGCTGATGCATTCATAAAAAAAGTTTGTTACACAGCTAGTTTGTTCATAGTCACATACAGAATGCTGGCTATTGGCCTAACCTGTATTATAATGTTATATAGCTAGTGTAGCTTGAGTTTTTTGCCTTCAATATTTAGTGGATTATATTATAAGAAAAAAAATTTAGGTCAGTACAAACTTAAAATTTTCGAATGTCAAAAGGTACACTGTGATATTAGCTATCCTCCATACAGTTTTTGCAAACTTTCTTTGTACTCTCTAACCTTTCTTTTTCATTATTATCACTAAAATAGTTTCAGAAACCACTCATTTTGAAAGATGGATCATCTGAATATATACTAGAGACATTTTGCCGATACTAAATATATACTATTTAGTATCGGCAAAATGGCATAAATAAGCAAGCTTATGCAAGCACTTGCCAAAAAAAAAAAAAAAAAATTAAATTAAATTAAAAAAACAAATAAAATAAAGTAAAAAAAAAAATATATATAAAAAAATAATTTAAATTAAAAAAGTAACCAGAATCATCTTTTCATGCTTCATTCACCCATTTCTTACTAGTATTTATCCAATCCCTCCTTAAATTTTGTAAATTTCCAACCTCCACGAGAGTAGGTAGAAGTCTGTTCTAACAGTTAATCGCCCTTTGACTAGAGGAAAATTTTTCAGACATTAGTCTACAATTATTTTATCTCCCTCTCTATTTTAAATTATGCCCTCTTGTGTGTGTGTGTGTGTGTGTGTGTGTGTGTGTGTGTGTGTGTGTGTGTGCGCGCGCGCGCCACATGACTAAGCAAAAAGATTCCCTTGGCATCTAGTTTACTCTAACATTTCAAGATCCATTCTGCTGGGGTAAAAGAGGTGAGAAGAAAGTACTCTGCTCAGTAGCATTGCTCTAGCATATTGAGATAAGCTAACCATGTGTAAGTTTCATCTGTAAGGATACTCATACATCTTTTGTCTCAAACAGCACAAAAACATCGCCCTTTTAGTTGTCTATGGGATGTTTTAGGATTTTCTGAGCCCCGATTCTGACACTGTGATCATTCACTTTATTATAACTAAGAAAGATGGCCTCTTCACAGAAATATAAGCTTTGTGGAAAGACTTTCATCTCTTTTCATCAAGCTACTCCTGGATGTCACACCAAAAAGTGTAATCTTTATCATTTTGCTTGTGTAGTCTTTATCACTCATCAAAGCTTTAGTCTCTAGTAACTTTAAAGATACTTAAAGAGGATTTTCCATATCGTCTGTTAAGTTATATTTAACTCTATGCTGTTCTTGATGTTGATTTAGATGGATTTAAGTTCTCATGAATGCATTTTACTGTACAGGTAGTTCCCAACTTTACGAGTTAATTTGTTCCTAACACACGCTCGTAAAGCAGGAATTTTTCCCCATAGACGTAATGTTAAAAAAAGGGGGCCGTGTTCTCAACAAAGAAATTTGACCATAGTAATGGTAAATAATGGTCAACAAAACAATAGTTTATGCTTAAACAATGATTTATTTACCCAAAGAAATGAAAACATAGCCTTTAAAATCAAGCAAATTATAATAATAAATTATTTATGTCATACAAATGTTAAAGAATGTTTATTCTTCATCATCATCAACTAAATGCACACACTCGTTGGTTTGTTGGAAGCACAAGGAGTTGTTTTCTTCTTCAGAAATGCTCCAAGAGTCATGCGTTTCCAAAACAGTCTTTATTTTCTTTAAAAATTTCACGATAGCATGCATAAGCGTTTTTTAAATCTGTAGCAACTTTTCTAGTGTGCTCAAAATTTGAATCTTGTGACTCAAAAATCTCAATTGGTTTTACTATGTGTTGAAAAGCTTCATCAAGCCCCTTGAGAGTAAAGGAACGAACAGGAGTTTCATCTGTTAGATCTTTTTCCTCAGCTTCACATTTTGCCGTTTCAAGGAGGTCTTGATTTGTGAGCTCTCCATTATGAGTTTGAAGCAGATCAGTGATGTTAGTTGTAGAAACCTCAATTGGTTAGCAATACTAACAACCACTTCTGCTCCATTTTGTATGATCTCTGCTGGTTCTTGAAATCCTTCAAAATTATCAATAAAATGATGATAGAGTTTATTCCAAACACCATGTTTTTCTCTGTAATTTTGTCCCAGGCTTGTTTTATTATTTTGATTACATCTAAAATATGGAATTTTTTCCAAAATTTCTTAAGCCTGTCTTATTTCTGCCTTAACAAATAAATGCATAAGCAGTAGTAATGTATTGTATAGCTATGCGCGTGGTTTGAAATGCCGTATTTATGAATGTTTAGCATTTATTTATTGCAATTAATGTTCATATTTTCGATTCTGTTGATACTTGATATTTGAGAGAAGAGAAAAAAAAAAAAAAAAACTCATAAACCTGGGAACTCGTAAAGCAAAAACTCATAAACCAGGAACTACCTGTATTTTCATTAACACAGCCTACTAGTGCTTCAATCCTTGCATAAAAATTCAGGTATTGCAAACTTTTGGTACCAAATGTAAATTCCTTTCTTGCTTGAAGGATCCTTTTCCAACTGTTAAATATTGACAATGCTGGATATCAGCAGCAGATTTTGCTTCGTGGAATGAGAATGCATAGGAGGCTTGCCAAAATCCAATACCATTGATATTTAGCACATTTGTAAGATCAGTATTTATTTTTTTATTTTTTTTTGGCTGCAAGAGTATTTATTTTCATAAAAAGTTATAGCTATAATTATAAGTGCATTCTGGTAATATATAAAATGTTATCTCATTCTACATTAGTTCAAAGTCACACACAAAAGCAACTTACCTGGTTTCCATATGTGATTAATAAATAATTTCCTTTATGTCGCTGATCTATTCTTGATTTTGTAATAAGTTGCAATAAGTTTATAATAAGCTGCAATTATTGTAATTGTAAAGCTACTATGGTGACAGAAGCTTGTATTGTGATGTAATTATACATTAATCTATATCACTGGCACTTGTCAAATGAGGATGGTGAGAATTATGATGCTAATCATACAAAGCACCACAACCACAACTAGTAAAAATGTCTGCAGGGCATGACCATTAGTAGTAATGCTTGAGTTGGATGCAAGTTAAAAACTGTGAGAAACATATTCTCTTAACTTGTTGCACACTATATAAAATTATATAATACAGATAGAAATGATTAGAGCACAGCAGATACTAAGGAGGTTAATACAGCATTATTTATATTGGCTTTCCAAAAGCTATAAAAATAATAAATTGAGAGAGAGAGAGAGAGAGAGAGAGATAAAAGATTCACCTTGTGGTCCCCCATAGCAGCATCACTTCCAATTAACTGGTATATGATTGATGGAGGATTACAAGAATCAGAATTCTGATGTTAAAAAAAAAAAATAAATTCATGAAATACATGAAATTTATGAAAATTATTTTTAAACTTAAAAAAAGTTATTAATTATTATATGTACAATTATTTAATAAAATGAATTAATTATATTTTAGAAATACACATGTCCAATCTTTGCCTATAACTTTTCAAATACAATATAATGGCAAATACAGTAAACTCTTTAAAATCCAGTACGCTCTGGGATTGAGAGGTATTATGTTTTAAAATTTTCTGGATTTTAGACAGGTATAGCTAGCGGTCTCCGTAGCCGAGTGGGCAGGAGCGGGAGTGCAATAGCACACGCTCTTTGAGTAGACCGGGGTTCAAGCCCCTGACTGCTGAATACGGTCGATCTGCCAACCCGCACTGGACCAGCGTGGCAGAGTATGGTCCATTTCCCTCAGCATGAATTGTTGAGGAGGCTTCCATCCTGCAGTGGGTTGATAATGGCTGCACTTTACTTTTTTTTATAGCTAGCGGTTGAACAGTTTTGAAGAAGCAGATTTCAGTGAATATTAAGGATCAACAACTGAACTTACTTGTGTCTATAAACGTTCATATTAATTAACAGATGGTACTAGTGATTAAAATGTAAATAATAGTTCAATCTGTTAAATACAAACAAATGACAATAAACACAGTGATAACAAACGTTGTCAATCCAATGTGCTTCAGAGAAAAAATATGCTTTTGAAATGGAGAATAAGAAAAAAATTAATTATTCTTCTCCACAAATAATTATTATATTATGGCAATTTTTATCAGCTTGGGGCTCACATCTGGTGAGTATGGGCTTGGCACACCCAGGGTCCTGAGCTGGATATCATCATTCTTCTCTTTCTTGGTGATTCCCTACTTTTGACACTCACTCACTCACTCTCTCTCAGGGTAACTCGGGAATTTTTTTTTTTTTTTTTTTTTTTTTTGGCTAGTGCAGCATAAGCCTCGGGCTTCCTTGCACCATATAGCTAATAATAATAATAATACACAGCATTTTACTTTTAATAATGAATGTTATTGCATGTGAGAAATTCAATAAATTTCTCATATGCAATAACAATGATTGTTAAGTTTTGTTTTTGCTGCAATTATAACTATAGCAGAGCAAAAAATAACAGGTGATCAATGTCACTCACTACGTTTTCTCTTCCATAGTATTAGTATGGAGCAGAAGCCAAGGGACTGACTTGGTACTGACTGTTATTTTTGTCTCTGCTTTAATCGGGCACTGATGAGCTGTATGGCTAGTTATAATGGCAGCAAAATAACCTTGGATATGTAGAATTAAATCTATTGTTTGTGCATGTCAGTAAGTTGCTGTTTATGGAAGAAATTAACCACATTTGTTTGTGTGAACACCAGCCGGTATTCAAATAAACAAATTCCAATCCTGCAACTAAAACACTTTTAATATATGAGTGTATAAAATGAAATGAAATGAAATAAAATAAAATATATAGTAGTCTAAAACTGAGTTGATTTAATTTACAATAAAATACAAAAATATAAAATATGATGATAAAAGCGATAAAAACAATTAATAAAATACTGTAACAACTGTAGCTTTCGGAGATAGCGATCCCTTTTCTCAACAGCATATTTCTGCTGTGTGGCACATCCTTAAATAGCAGATCCACGGCACTCGTCACATGGTTCCTCGGGAGCAAAGCCAGAATTTCCCATTTATGCACCGGAACTGGAAATGGCTCGGGAGCGCACTAGCTGAAACCGTTCATCTCGCCAGCTAGAGCACTACCGAGCCATTTCCAGTTCATAAATGGGAAATTCTGGCTTTACTCCAGAGGAACCATGTGACGAGTGCCGTGGTTCTGCTATTTAAGGATGTGCCACACAGCAGAAATATGCTGTTGAGAAAAGGGATCGCTATCTCCGAAAGCTACAGTTGTTACGGTATTTTATTAATTGTTTTTATCGCTTTCATCATCATATTTTAATATTTTATTGTAAATTAAATCAACTCAGTTTTAGACTACTATATATTTTATTTTATTTTATTTTATTGTAAATAAAGTGTTTTAGTTGCAGGATTGGAATTTGTTTATTTGAATACTGGCTGGTGTAAAGTTTAACTGTTCAATAAGTCCTTGCTTAAGTTACAAAGTTTACTGAATAAGAGATAGCACTAAAAGAAAGGAATTCAAAGTTATAATATAACTAAACTATATAGCCACAGAGAAATAAGATGTCTGAAGGACTATCTCGTCCTTTAATCTGTTTTTCTAGCCAGCAGAATTTAAACTGCTGTTATTTGGTTTTTAGGAGCATTAGCAACTAAGGCCATATTGCTCCGGGGATATGCAGTGGTCATCCCTGACCTTTCCGCATCCTCCATATTTGGTGGTCACGGGCTCCAACTCCGGTCTAATAAAGAAGCGTGTGCTATGCACTGCTGCTCCTATCCACCTGGCTACAGAGGTGCCATTTTAAACTGCACTGATAATGCAGTGGTCTAAATTTTCACAGAACAAATTTGCCTTTCTAGTGAATTACCCTGGTACTGCACTACTTTCTAACAGATGGTCTCACCCAAAAGTTTAATTGATTATCTGTTAAAAATATGAGGCTGCCATGAGTCTGTTGCAGGACTAGCCAGTCTCTCATCAGATAACAGGGCACTCTAGTGATAACATACAGATAAAGCAGATTGCATTGTCAACTTTGAAAACTGATTTCATATACGAAATGGCAACTTATATCGAATGACTTCTTCAACTGTTTTGTCTCCATACTACCACTGGAGACTATCTACTATCGGAGGACATAGTAAATTCTGAAACAGGCTGTTAAACAGCAGTCATCTTTTAAATAAATGACTGATTGACCATTTGGCAAGGCTATCTGCTTGAAAGTAGTGCAACTCACTGCAAAGAATTAAGCTCAAAGCGTCCAAAAATTAAATCCAACAAGTTGCAAAGAATTAAGCCCAATGCAATGGTCTTAATTCTAATGTGAGAATAAAGTCTGTTGCATTGTCTATGCAGTTCAAACTGTTTTTGCAGCCAGCAAGATTTAAAGGAAAAAATAAATACTCCAACATCTTATAAATAGAGAAATGTCACCTCTTTTTCTTTTGGATAATGTGCTGGATTTTAAAGAATATCAGATTGTAAAGTGCTAGATTTTATAGAATTTACTGTAAAAAGATCAACAACCATTTACACATTACTACTCTGATGAACATAAACAAAAATCAAGTGGCCTTTCTTCTATCTGCAGTGTTTTGAAATTATGTCCTTCCAGTTGCAATGTAGTGTGTTTATTTTACAAGTACAGATAATATTTATTTAATAAAACAATTGACTATTCGTAGACAGACTTTAGTTAAAACTTCTTTTAACTAAAGAAAACACAGTGGGCTGGTTGATTATTTTTTGCAAAAGACAGTAAATTGAATTCATAATTTTTTTTATGGAAAAAATATATAATTTCTTGATGTAAGAAACTGATATCTGTTGAAACTGGGAAAGAAAAAAAATTAGGAGGAAAGTCTCCAGTCACATCAAATAGTGACTGCATTCTGTATCTTTTGATTAAAGAGGTACATGCCATTATTGGCTAAATTATACAAGTTATGTTCAAAAAGTATCTGGATAGTGTTTATTGCTCAAGATTGAGACAATAGAGCATACTGAAACAAAGAATGTGTTTAGACATGTCTCATCCTTACCTTCATACAGAAAGCTGTTTACTCACTTACTGCATGTATCTGTTAAATCTTGCTTTAAAATTGAAAAAAAAAAAAAAAATAAAAACTGCAAGTGAAACATTTGATCTTAAAATAGCATATGCAAACCCTGCAATCAGTTACACAAGTTCTTGACTGGCACCATTGTTGCAAAGGTAAAAATCTGTCAAATTTGCTGAGAAAAATGAAGCAAATCATGTTGCTAGCCTTTTTTTTTTGACTGTGAGGGTGTACCATGAATACTCTGCAGAGGACAAACAATTAATACACAGTTCTACATTGAAGTTTTGTTTTGTCCTCTGTAGAGTCATGAATACTCTGCAGAGGACAAACAATTAATACAGAGTTCTACATTGAAGTTTTGAAACACCTTCATGATGCAGTTCAAATGAAAAGAAAAGTAGAAGTATAGAGCTGTTGCATTGTGATAATGCTGTGCCATATTCATTGTCATTTTACAGTGTTTTGGCCAAACATGAAATTTCTCAGTCCAGCAACTGCTAATGGACCAGATATGGATCCATGTTAAATTTTTCTTTTTTCTTTCTTTTCACCCTAGACCGAGAAAAACTTTGAATGAAATATCAATTTGATGATATATATACAAACAATCAAGAGTAGTAGGTTGGCTCAGCTCTTAATGTTTTGGAGAACAGCTTTTCAAAAGTGCTAAGTGTAGGAAAATCTTTTGGCCAGGTGCACTGCCTCAGAAAAGACACAATTTGAAGGCGATTAAGTCACCTGAAATTATATTTTTAGTTTTTTTTAGGTTCTCGAAAAGTAAACTTTCAAAGTTGTCAATTTATAACAGTAAATTCGCTTCTATTATTGAAGCATTGTTTACAGAGAAACCAATTTGCAATAGAGTACCAAACAGACAATGGCTCAGTTACATAATCAAAGCCTGTGATGCATAACACATCTCCAATAAGTGATGTCATATTATTATTATTATTAGCCATATGGTGAAAGGAAGCCTCAGGCTTTTCCTGCACCAGCTTAAAAAAAAAAAAAAAAAAAAAACATTCTGAGATACCCTGTGAGAGAGAGAAGTAGAAGGGAATTACCAAGAAAAAGAAGAATGATGATATCCAGCTCAGGACCCTGGGTGTGCTAAACCCATACTTGCCAGGTGTGAGCCCCTTGTCACCTATCATAAACTGATTTCTTTAGAGTCTACTGTGCAGTATAATAAAATGTCAAAATGTAAACTTCTGAATGAAAGAACAGAAATAATTGATTAAAAAATTGGACAGATTTTTTTTGTGCACTTCTTTCACACTGAATGATGACTATAAAAAAGGGAGTCAACTTATACAGTGAATATATGACTAAGGATGAATTTTAAAGACAGAAAACAAGGGCTGACTTATACACCAAAAAATATAGTATTTATTAATACCAGAGCTGGTATTTTTTAATTTAAGTGACTAATTTCATTAGGAAAAAACTTTTCACTTTCCAGTTTCTTGATTAATTATACAGTACATTGGTATAAATGATTTTTTGCTGACCGAAAACTGTGAACACAAGTTTTATTCATTTATTATTTTTTTGCCACAAATAAGTTCAAAATATGGCAAACATTTGCTGCAGTGCACCCAGTTGACATATAAAATGTCACATATTGCATTTCCTAGTAATGAAATGTTTTAGGTGTTTTAATTTATCATTATGTGCTATTATTATTATTATTTCTCCTTGACTGGGGGTTCCAATCCGAGACAGGTATTGCTACCAAGTACACAGGGTGGTTGTATGTCTGGTGTAGTGTTGGTCGAGGAACTCTCTGACTATCTTTACAGGTGTTCATGATTGCGACTTTCTGGAATTCCTTGTAGGTGTTCTTTGGGAGACCTATTGCTGCTAGGCTGTTATGTAGGGTCTTTGGCACCATACTGGTGGTTGACATGATAATAGGGATGGACGTTTCTTGTTGCATATGCCATATCTCTTTGATCGCCTGTTTGGGGTCATGTACTTTCTGATTTTTTCCTCATGGGTTTTCTGGAGGTTGCCAGTGGACACTGCTATATCAATCAGATAGGTAGACTTTTCCTTCTTGTTGACAAGGATTATGTTGTTTGTTTGTTATTTGGTTTTTAGGAGCATTAGCAACTAAGGCCATATTGCTCCGGGGATATGCGGTGGTCATTCCCTGACCTTTCTGCATCCTCTGTATTTGCTGGTCACAGACTCGAACCCCGGTCTAATCAAGAAGTATATGCTACGCACTGCTGCTCCTGCTCACCTAGCTACGGAGGCGCCAGGGTCTGTTGTGTGGGATTGTCTCATCTGTTATTATGGTGCAGTCCCAGTACAGCTTGTGGGTTGGGATCTCTGGTACTACCTGGATCCTTCAGTTTTGGGGAAGAGCATCCTGCTAGTGAGCCATGCATAAGAAGCCATTTTATCTATGTGATCTTGATGGAAGTCATTGTAGTGTCTGCCATGGAGTGTCTTCTTTGCTTCATCTGTGCCATCTGGGCTGGAGGAGACTCCTCACTTAGGGTTAGTGGGGTATGCTGCTTGTCTATCTTCCTTATGGCCTGGTAGAGTGCTGCTGCGTTTTTCTGGAAGTAATCCTTCAGGTTAGCTATCGCTGTTTTCTGTTGCTCAATGAGGTCTATCAGGCCCCTTCCTCCCTCTTTCCGAGGTATTGTTATTTTCTCCACTGCTGACTTCGGGTGATGTTGGCGACTCTTGGTCAACATTGTCCTTGTCTTTCGCATGATATCTTCTAGCTCGGTGTTAGTCCAATGATCCTGAAGGAATATGTTAGCACTGAGACTGCATAGACGTTTATGGCTTTAACTGTATTTATGGAGGGCCATAATGTATGTAATTATTATTTATATAAATGGAGGGCCATTCAGCTTTGCTTTCAGCAGGCTTCTGAGTCTTTGATGGAAATTTTCAGTCAGGCAGGTCTTGATTTCCTTGTGCTGTAACTGCTGAGTCTGCACCATCCCCAGGTATTGGTAGGTCTCTCTCTCTCTCTCTCTCTGTCATGGCTTTGATCTCTTTACTAGTCTGCAGCTGGACTGATTTCCCCTGATGCAATCCATGGGTCTTGCATTTGTCTAGACCAAATTCCATCCTGATATTATTGCTGAATTCTTCGGTGATCTGGAGTAGTTGCTGGAGTTGCTTCTCAGTTGCCGCATAGAGCTTGATGTCATCCATATACATCAGGTGGGTAAGGATGTACAGGTTTTACCATCCTTCTTTGAGGTAATATCTATACAGTAATACCCCGAAGTTACGCGATAGGTGGGTCCGACGAAAATCGCGTGAGTCGAATTCGCGTAAGTCGGGGTACAACTTTGCATATAAATACATATAAATTTTGCTTAATTGGGACCAAGGACTAACAAAAACACTAGTTTAGAAGAAAAATATTAATAAAATTGCAGTTCTTTATACATATTAATACAAAATATGTATTAAAAAAAACAAATGACTTACGTAAAAAAGTTATTTCGATGTCGATGGCTTCATAAAATCTAACAAATTCGTCTGACGACACAGCGCGTTCTTTTTTTCACGCAGAATTTCTTCGTAGCAAGCTAATAATTTTTTTATTCCTTGCTTTGTAGCTATAACGCGTCCTTCGTTGGAGTCTATGTTTTCTAAAATTTTTAAGCCCTTTACAATTGAGCCCTTTTCAATTTTCAACCTGTCAAGTTTGCAATTGTCATGTGCTTTTCGCCTTTGCTTCATTTAGGCCTGTAGCACGTGCAATATCACATGGTCTTTCATTTCGCTCAAAGCGTTTCACGATTTCATATTTTTTCTCTATCGACAGAAGTGGACTGGCCATAAGCCTTACCGGGGAATCCCCGGTGGGCCAGTGTGATTTTGGCCATAAACCATAGTATGACGCCACTATAAATTTTCCCGGGTAAGAATTTTTGACCCAGTCCGCCTCTGTTTATCGATAATTGCTTTTCTTTTTCTCTCTGAATCTGCAGTGTCTTCACCAGGACCCTTCCTTTTCACACCTTTTAATTAAGTATTTTACTCATTTTTAGGGAATAAAGCACAATTACAAAACGAGGAGGCACGCTTGATACGCATAAACAAAGCTGCGCGCATGTAGCAACTGAATAAACAACACCATAAAGGCAGAGATACACTATTAACACCTCACATTTCTAGGGGTTACTACCATAAAACAATAAAAATCCAGTTGCGTTTCTGCTAGTGAAATCTGTTATAAACTGGTAGTAAATTCGATCTAATTGCATTTGCGATTATACCGATAGCTGGAATTGTGTTGGTTTTTACGTTATTATGGTGAAATGTGTTTCCCCTTCACTGATATAAAAAACATAAAAGCAGCAAAGTTGAATTTTGTTCATCTTTCGCTCTCATTCTCCGCCGTCGCACCGTATATCGATAACATATGAAAAACGACCTTGAAGATAGTGGGCGGCAGCGTTGCCAAACGAAAAAAATCAAGAACCGCATAACTCCGAGTTCGCGTAAGTCGGGGTAGCGTAAGTCGGGGTATTACTGTACTTGCTGTTGTTGAGCATGATGAATAGCGGGTTAAGTGCTAGACAGAACCACAGTGGGCTCAGGGTGGGTATCTACCCAAAAGATTCCTCTTCTGATGGGGACTGATCTGGTTGTGATGTTCTCGACCTTGATGGTGGTACTCCATTTCGCCGTCATTGCTTTTAGGAAGTTTGTCACTGCCAGATTGACTTTGTAGATCTTCAGCATCTTTATTAGCCAGCTATGCGGCATGGAGTTGAAGGCCTTGTGATAATCAATGTAGGCCGTGTACAGGTTGCAGCACTTCTTGTATGCTTGCTCTATAACTGTGGTATCTATGGTTAATTTTTTCTTGCATTCTTTCTACTGTTCAGCCATTATGTTCTGGCTCTCTATGTTGTCTGATATCTTCTTTGTTATGCAGTTGGTCAGGATCTTTATCTATGGGAAAAGCCTTACCTTGGGACAGGTGATTGGCCTGTATTTCGTCCAGTTTCTTGTATTTTGGTTTTTAGGTTTCAGATATGTGATTCCTTGAGTGAGAAACTTTGGGATTGTCTCTAGGTGCCATATCATTTTGGTGAATTGCTCTGCTAGGTGCTTGTGTGTGTGCAAATGAACTTCTTGTACCAGTAGCTGTGTGTGTTATCTATTCCTGGGGTTCCCCAGTTGCGGGGACTTCGTGATTGACTATTGTACTTCTTCCTCCCGAATCTCCCACCCTCTCATCTCTTGTACATCCTTGGTTTTCTTCCATTCTAGTTCTATCCAGGGGGCTCGGCTGTTATGTCTTACTTCAATGCTCCATATGTTGCTCAAGAATCCTTAATTGTCTTCTGCTCTGATGATCCATTTCCATCTTTCTCGTCTTCTCCGAGACTCCCGTGGAAGGTTCTTTGGTCCTGATTGAAGATTCAGGTTGTTTATTTTCCTCTATGAGGTGTAACTATGACATGTCACAACCCAGAGATCACATATCAGACTGCTATTTTTGCACATGCAATATTACAACATAATGCCAAGAATAAAATTGCAATACAAAATCTAAATCTGCTATTATTCATCCTGTTCTCCACAGCTAAGACATATCAGTTTCACCTGAACCTCAAACCATTGATACCTCCAGCACAATAGTTTATCCAAGCTGAACTGAATGATCTGGTATGGGACATAGATCTACAGAAGAATTTGGCACAACTCTCAGGCTTCAGGTTGAGTGAAAGAATCTGTTGGCACCTAATCTGTTTAATATAGCTACAGAGAAGAAAAGAATTCATTCCATCTTAGATAATGAAGGGATCTCTTGTGTTCTCATAAATGGTTTAATCAATGCATTGGTATTATATATGATCTGCCAAAATGGAATTATTCAATGGCAGTTCAATGATGAGCTTAAAAGGAATCTCCTACAGAATGATAATTCGGGTCACCTATTCCCATACACTAAAAGGAAACTTATGATAGTGTGAAATTTTTGTTAGAAAAGGTAAAACACTGTGATCATGAGTGGATAGCACTTTATAGGAAATAATTGGATTACACAAAATTCCCTTTCTTTTTTCTTAATTTCTTTCTTTCTCCCTGTACAGATTGGAAATAAAGCTTAGGCTGATCACTGGATTAGAAAGACATAGCCAAAAAGGACTAATCTCATACTCACATAAAAAAATGTAATCAACAAGCCACTTGTCTCTTCAAGCAAGGTGCTTCTAGTCCCACACATAAAACTAGGGCTGCCAGAATATTCCACAGATAAAGAAGGAAGCTGTTTTTGGTATGTATGCATTTTCAAAATTTTCTGAGATAAATGATGCTAAACTTCATGCCGCTGTTTGATGGATCACAAATCAGAGAGCTGCTGCAAGATGATAATTTCACAACTTCCTAGTTCCCACAAAGAAATGGAGACATAGCATTTAAGAGTGTTATGAAAAACTTCTAAGCATTTCTAAATAAATGAACTATGAGAAGATTGTTGACACGATTGTGAAGGTTCATTTTCTATACAGCAACCTTGAATACTTCCCCATAGAACAGAGTTGTGAGTGAAAGGTTTCATTAGTATATTAAAACTTTGTAAAGAAAAAAAAAATAATAACAGATAAATAGAACGAGGCAATGATAGCAGGCTATTGTTGGTGTTTGAATAGGGATCTGCACAACAAGCACAAGAGTTTCAAAAAGTGCAAATTCATCAACGTGAGGGAAGAAAAGACTTACCGAATGACTTTAAATAAATAAAGTGCGATTTAGTGAGACCACTCACTTCCTGTACTTCTACTAGCCTTACAATTAAAAATAGAGCAAACTAGTGCAGAAGAATAGAAAGCACTAACCAAAGATATGGAAAGTGGATAAAAACATAGAAAGATGTAGAAAATACAGCACAATGCACATAGGCCAAATTAATACAAAAATAAATTGCAAAAATTAATAGTTAATGAATTTTGAGAACAAAATTTGAAAATTATAAGAAATACAGGATGTCTCCAAATTACATAGTTTCGATATAACATTGCTTTTAATTTTAATTTCTAAATTTAAAAACTTTTGCTTCTTCACTCTCTTCATCGAGAAGTATTATATGGAACAAAATCTCAATAGCATGGCTTTGCTTGCTTTCGATAATGAGATGTAGTTATAACTAAAAACATGTTTGCAGATCTATCCGGAATAAAACATGACATTGCCAAGGAGATGTCTTTGTGCATGTTCAATGCAAAGAGTGTGAGGATATTAGGTGGCAATTCAGCATTGTTATGGACTTTATGAGAGCTTGAAGATCACTGTGGATACAGTCGAAGGATTTAAACTGGGGACCATCAAGCTCTCAGCTGCCCACATCAGTGCCAGAGCTTGCACTTGATAATCAGGCAACACAGTGGCAACCTGCAAGTCAGAATGCACTGGTTCCACAGGAGCCAGTGGTTGATGGTAATTGTATTGTCAGGGAAACAGGAAATATATTGGACAAAAGAAATAGGTGGAATAGGACCAGGGTATGTCTTCCAGGGGCATAACTTGATGATTTCGTAGAGCAGGTATCATCTTCTAAGGACACAAAAGGTGATATTGTTGTACATGTTGGCACTAATGATATTAAGAGTAGGAGATCTATAGATGTACTTAACAAGCACAGGGCAATGTCGGAAAAGAATCGCGAGTTAAGGTTAAATCTGAAAGTGCCTGCAATTCTGACCAGACACGAGAAGGAGTTACGATGAGAGTTTTGTCAATCAATTCAGTCCTAGAGAGATTTCGCAAGGCTCATAAGATAGTTTTTCTTTGCATGGTCTGTTGTTAACAGGAGAGACTGCTTCTACAGGGATGGGATACACTTAAATAGAAAGGGTGCAAGAATATTTGCTTATGCTTTTGAGATAGTATTAGGTTGGCTGGAAAACTGTTAGCTTGTAGGGGATACACAGGATAATAGATTAACAATAGCTGCAGGCAGAGGTAAAAGTGATTCTTGCACTGCATCTATTGGAACTAGTGGCAAACTGAAAAGCAAGGTGCTGAGGATTTCAAAGACTGCTAAGAGTCATCATGGAGCAATGTTTGTTTGTTTGTTATTTGGTTTTTAGGAGCATTAGCAACTAAGGCTATACTGCTCCGGGATATGCAGTGGTCATTCTCTGATCTTTCCGCATTCTCTGTATTTGGTGGTGACGGGCTCGAACCCCGGTCTAATCAAGAAGCATGTGCTATGCACTGCTGCTCCTTCCCACTTGGCTACAGAGGCGCCTCATAGAACAAGTAAGTACATGGGCTGTGTTAGGGTAACTAAGAGTAAAGGCAGGTGCAATTATACCAATGCTAGGAGTACAGTAAATATATTCATAGTAAATATATTTGATGAATTTGAATTTGAAGTGCTGGTCAAGACATAAAATGTGGACATCGTTAGGACATCACTGTTGGAATGTGGTGTCACTCAGATATATGGGATGTGTCATTTGAATTTGGGGAGTACAATGTGTACAGAAAAGATATAGTGCTTATTCTCAAGTGGCACTGCACCACACAACTCTGCAGACAGAAATGACACACAGGCTAGCAGGGGGGGAGGGTTATGCTTTAGTTAAGAAGCACATAAAATATAAGGCAATGCATCCACTTGACATGGGTGGCCAGTGCAATGTTGAGTCAGTTAGGTGTGACATAAGCCCTGAGAAAGCAAAAATGAGAGGAGTGTGTTACAGGCCTAATGACTCTGATGAGTACAATGAATAACTGTACAGAGATGCAAAGTGGGCCACTGAATCTGAATGTCTTATAATGGACGATTTTAACTTTCCAGATATTGCTGGGTCTTGTGGGTTGGTCACTCACACACTAGCAAGATTTTTGTGGACTTACTGGATGACTACTAACAGTAGATGTCAGAGAGGCAACAAGAGGGAATACTCTTGATCTGATTATCAGCAGTGATTATTCATGCATGAAGAATCTACAGATAAAAGAAAACCACTAGGTGGCAGTGATCACAGTGTACTGACGTGAGATTTACTTAAAGATATAACTACCATCAAGGGTAAAGGAAAAGGTTTTTGCTTTCATAAAGGTGACTACAGTGGTATCAGACAGTTTTTAAATTGTATACAGTGGGACCAACTGAGGATGTTACCATTAGCAAGTTCTAAATTGGAAGCAAGGAATTAATCATAGAAGCTATTTGGTTTTTCATACTAACTAAGAAATACTGTTCAAGGTACAGGTCTAAATGGATTTCAGGTGAACTAATGACAGTCGTGGCAGAGAAAAAAAATGTATGGGATGCACGATGCACATGCATATAAATTATCAGGTGACTCAGAAGCCTATGGTAGATATAAACTAATCTGTAACCAAGTCACAAAGGAGGCAAACAAAAACAGATAAGAATTTGGCTAAAGTAAAGAAAGCCAACACGAGAACTGCAAACTTCGGGAAACTTAACCAGAAAAACTGGTTTGTCGCTACCGCAGTTTCTCCCTGCACTCTCAGTAAACATATGGTGCATGTTATCGGTAGTGGCAGTAGAAGTCAATATGATGTATTGATTAGTTTTTTCTCATTATTAAAAGCAGATTATTGGAGTTCATGAGTGTTTTTGCAGCTGAAATTTACTTACGGGTACACCCTCCAGACTGCCCCAGTCTTAGGGTGTTTATCCCCCCCTTCCCGCTATTATAAAATAGGAAAAAAACTATTTCTACTGCCACTACCTATAACATGCAATGTCTGTTTATCACCAAGAATGCAGGGAGAAACTGAGGTAGGGCAAACCAGTTTTTCTGGGTAAGTTTTCCAAAGTTTGTGACAGTTCTCATGTTGGCTTTCTTTACCTTCAGCAAGACTTCTTTACTTATGTAAACTCTGGAAGGAAGGGGATGAATCATATTGGTCCACCTGATATCAATGTTTCGACTGTCAATGATTCTGCTCAGGTAGCTGACAAACTGAACGAGTATTTTGCATCTACATTTACACATGAGGAATTCTGTAGGGAAGTGGAGACCAGAAGCTTATCAAACTCTAATGGGAGCTAAATTATTGTGTAATAACTGAGAGGAAAGTGGAAGAGAAATTGTTAAACATAAGAAACAGACCTGGGGGTGGATGGGGCTATCCAATTATATAAAGGAGGCAGCAAGGGAAGTAAGCAAACCCTTACTTATAATCATAGGAGTATCCTTGGATTCAGGAGAGGTCCCTGTGCACTGGACATGTGCAAATTATCCTTAATTCATGGGGGGGAGATCACAGGGTGATGCAAGTAATTACAGACCCATTAGTTTAAACTATGTTCCAGGGAAAATAATGGAATCAGTGGTTAAAGAAGTAATGCAGGATCATCCAGACAAGACTGTAGTTATAGTTCAGACAGAGCATGGGTTTGTTAAGGGAAAATCCTGTCTGACAAATTTGATTAAATACTATGATGTGATCACAAAGGAACTGGATGTAAAAAATAATTTTGATATCATATACTTGGATTTCGGGAAAGTTCTTCATACTGTTGTGCATGGAAGACTGCATTACAAGTTGGAGCAGAATGGCATTAAGGGCAAGTTCCTGCTGTGGATAAAGGATGGTTGAGTGGGAGAAGACAGAGTGGCAATCAATGGACACCACTCCTCATGAACTAATGTTATTAGTGGAGTCTCCCAGGTTTCTGTGTTGGGCCCATTGTTGTTTTTCTATATTTATCAATGATATCGATGAAGGCTCATCAGCTTTAATGTTCAAATTTTCAGATGGTACAAAGTAGGGTAGGGTAGGGTAAAAATGGCAGTAATGACATAATGCTACTGCAACAGGATCTAGAATAGTTTGGCAAATGGGGGTGAGAAAATGTAATTTAAGTTTAACAACAAATGCAAAGTATTGCATATGGGTAGTAGTAGTAGTACCCTCATAATAACGTACCAACTGTGTAGTACTGCACTCACTGTAGTGGAAAATGAAAAAGACCTGGGGGTAATTGTGCAGTCAGATATGAAGATCTGAACAGTGCAGAGAGGGTGCCAGGATAGCTCATGGGGTTTTGCTATCAGGGATTATCCCATTGTACAAGGCAATAGTCAGACTACATCTTCAGTACTGCAAGGACATAGAACTGCTGGAACAAATACAGAGGGCAATGAGATTGGTGAGAGGAACAGAGGTGTGCTCTTACTAAGAAAGGCTTCAGTTCTGCAAAGGTGATCTGAGTGAGGCACTTGAGAAGGCTTTGAATGGATTGAGCAAGCTCAATGCTGATGGGATTCTTCTTGTTCAGACTATGAGAGGGTATAAATACAAATTGAGGAACGACAGTTGCAGAATGGATGTCCGTAAGTTTGCCTCCAGCTAGCGGGTGGTTGACTGCTTAAATAAATTCATAAATTCAAATAAGAACTACAGAAACTATTGGAAGGAATGGATAGGTGAAATGGGGAGGTTTTTTTTTTTTTTTTTTAGCTGATACAGTATAAGCTTGCTTTCTTCCATAATTTGCTGCTACTAATGCTAATAGCTGCATGAAAATATACATGTAATTTACTTGCCAACAAATATGTCCTCTTTATTGCAGTGAGTAGAAAAATGGGTGACAATGACATTCAAAGCTTGTTATCGCTGGCAGACCATGTGATAGTTGATCACTGAGCTCATAACCTATTTGCATTAAAAAAAAAGGAAATAAATAAAAAAATAACGTATGCCAGTTATTTATCTAATATTCATGTTTTTTCATGTTCAATTATGGCATTAGACTTTTTTTTTTTTTTTTTTTTAAGTAACGTCACATTATCAATGACATTAATTTGATAACCTAACAGAGCTCAAATCTCTTTGCAAAAATATCGTTATGTAAAGTCATCTTACATCTTCTGCTTAATTTAAACAGTTTTGTGGTTTCCATTCCTTTGGTTGCGCAGCCTGAGTTTATTCAATATAATGTTTAAAATTTCACTGATATCAGAGGTTAACCCATATCTAATTGAGAAAATTTTTTTGTACATTTTAAATCTTAAATTTTGCTAATATATATATCTATTTTTTTATTTTATTTTTTTCCCTTTCTAGGATGCTAATAAGTCATTTGCAGTTAAACATTACTAATATTAACTATTAGAAGCTTCTTCAGATTTTACATCTGAATCTGACCATGTCAACACATTTCTCCTAGTAAAATATGAATGTATATGCCCAGTTTATGTTGTCTTGATACAAGTAATATTGAAAACACATTCTTCTCAAAGTAAACTAAACACTATTGCCATATGCAATGATATAAGCACTAGAAATTTCATTAAGAAGTACATTAACCATTTTAGATGCATTAAATTATGAGAAAATATGCTGCAAATGGGTACCCAAGCTGATAGCAAGAGAAATGAAATTCTCAAGGCAGAATGATGAGACCTGTATCTTTCATTGTGATCCGCATTCTAAAATGCCAGTCTATGGAATGGATACACCTGTCATCTTCAGTGAATTAAAAATCTCGAATTACAAGAATATCACAAAAGATTATGGCCACAGTGTTTTGAGACTGAGAAAGCCCTTTGGTTGTCTTTTAAAGAAAGATCAGACTACAAATAAGAAAAGATATTGTCAGACATAAACTAAATAGAGCAAAATAAAAAGGAAGACTCAAATTCAAATTTCATCATACCATAATAATGCCAGGCCATGCACTTGCTTATAAGACTCAGATGAAAATTACAGACTTGGGACGGAGAGTTTTGCCTCATCCAGCATATAGTCCAGACTTGGTTGTAGCTGTTTTTTTTTTTTTTTTTAATTTTTTTATTTGGGTAAGTCTTAGATCTAAATGTATGTCAGAAGAACTATTGAGACAAGTATCAGAGAAGAAAAGTGCATGGGATGCATATAAATTACCAGGTGATACAGAAGCCTGTGGTAGGTATAAAGTAGTCTGTGATCAAGTCATAAAGGAGGTTAGGCAAGTTAAGGCAGATTATGAGAAGTCTCGGGCAAAGAAGGCCAAGAAAAGCAGCAAAGACTTCTATGCTTATATCAAAGTAGAAGGAAGGAAGGAGTTAGCATTAGCATTAGTAGAGGCATTTGATGCAAGAAAGCAAGCTTATGCAGAATCACCAAAAAAAAAAAAAAAAAAAAAAACCCACTTCCACTTCACCCCTCTGTTCGTTCAAAATACCTGTCTAGCTGAGCCTTAAACTTATTTAGGCTATCAACTTCCATGACAAGGGATGGAAGTCTGTTCCACCACCCAACCACCCGCTGGCTAAAGGCAAATTTCCGTACGTCTATCCTACATCTGTCTTTCCTCAATTTGAATTTATGCCCTCTCAGGTGATTATTCTGAGCGAGAGGAAGAATCCTATCAGCATTGAGCATGCTCAGACCATTCAAGGCTTTATACACCTCTATCAGATCACCTTGCTGGTGCCTAGTCTCCAGACACTGTAATTTGCAAAACTTAAACCTTTCTTCGTAAGAGCACCCCTTTGTTCCATTCACTAATCTTGTTGCCCTTCTCTGTACTCGTTCCAGCAGCTCTACATCCTTCTTGAAATGAGGCCTCCAGACCTGTATACAGTACTCTAGGTGTGGCCTGACCATTGCCTTATACAAGGGAATAATCACCTCCTTATCCCTGCTAGAAAAATTCCTATATATCATTGACAATACACCATGAGCTACTCTTGCAGCCTGCCTGCACTGCTCAGAGAACTTCATATCTGCCTGCACAACCACCCCCAGGTCCCTTTCATTCTCTACCACTGTCAGTGTAGTACCACAGAGTTGATACGTTGCTCTGGGGTTGCTGTTTCCCATGTGTAGTACTTTACATTTGTCAATGTTAAACTTCATTTGCCACCTCTCAGCCCATCTGCTCAATCTTTCCAGATCCTGTTGCAGCAGCATAGTATCAGTAGTGTCCTTGACAACCCTGCCTACCTTTGTATCGTCTGCAAACTTTGAAATTAAGCTTGATATACCATCATCAATATCATTTATAAATACAGAAAACAATAATGGACCCAACACTGAACCCTGAGGGACTCCACTAATAACATTAGTCCACGACAAGCAGTGTCCATTGATTACCACTCTCTGTCTTCTCCCCCTCAGCCACCCCTTTATCCACAGCAGCAATTTGTCTCCAATGCCACACTGCTCCAATTTGTGCAGCAGTCGCCCATGTGCAACAGTATCAAAAGCCTTTCTAAGATCCAAGTATATAATATCAAAGTTATTCCCTGCATCCAGTTCCTTTGTGACTGCATCATATTATCCAATCAAATTGGTCAGGCAAAACTTCCCCTTAACAAAACCATGCTGTGTCCGAGCTATAACTGAAGTCTTGTCTAAATGATCCTGCAGTGCTTCTTTAACTAGTGCCTCCATTAATTTTCCTGGAACAGAAATTAAACTCACAGGTCTATTGTAAAATGCATTCATTTTACATTCTACTTTTCGTACCCCCCTTCCCCCTTTTACTGTATCCCTTATGCTAAAAGAGGTGTTTTTGTTTTCTTGGGTATCCCAGTGAAAACATTACTAAGAAACACACAGGACAAACTTGACTACCAGCTCGCGTTGACGATAAGAGTCCAAAAGTCTAAATAAGTTTAAGGCTCAGCTGGACAGGTATTTTGAACGAACAGAGGGGTGAAGTGGAAGTGGGTTTTTTTTTTTTTTTTTTGGCTGATGCTGCATAAGCTTGCTTTCTTGCATCAAATGCCTCTACTAATGCTAATGCTAATGCTAAAAAAGTCGGTAGGGTTGAAATTTCGCATGTTTGGATAGTTCCCTTGTATAGTACCAATTCCCCTGGTCACTATGGCGATGACTCTAGATAAGCAGCCGCTACGGACACGTTGAGCTCTCTAGTCGAGAAAAATACGATCTTCGCTCTCCCTGACAAATGCTGGTCAGTGTGTCTGATGTTGACCGCGTGAGAAAAGTGCCCCCACCCTCGATCGAGCTCCGAGGGGGTGGCGAAAGTTCACGCGATAAGGTGCATAATACCAGGAGGACGAGAGACCGACGAGGAGTTGGAGAACGTGAAGTCAACGGGAGAACAAGCAGCTTGGGGGTAGCAAAGAATAATTGCGAGCTAAGCAAGGAAGTCTAGGCGAAAGATAGAGTAAGATAGATAAACGATGGAAAGGCCGACCTCGAGCCCCACAAATAGCCGAAGGAGTCGGCTTAACTTCGGTACGTTCTAATTACTCCCTACAGTTATGCATAAACTTTACTCCTCAATGAATATGATTTATTAGGCTAGTATTGTTAAGTATAGGATACCCTAATAGTGCTATCTTAAATAGCGCATCACTCAGATTGTCGGTTTCACAAATTAACGGTAGGTAAAGTGATGTATCTTATAGCGCGGTATTTTAGTATTGACACCCACCATGTTTCTATAACCTTTATGTCATATGTCAGTTCCTGCCTGAGATGAAGTACCCACACGAAGAACACCTATGTGAGGAGCCCATTAATTTCCAAAGATCAATAATGCTAAGAACTCTTAAATCCATGAAACCAGTTATATTAGTGTAACTAGATGATTTAGGATTTGCTTGTTATTGCCACTAGGGCAGTAGTTCTTATACATGTATCGATTCTATAGTAGATTGTATTAAACTATGTTTTGTTTTAAACATATGCTTCAAGCCTATTCTCCATTCACACGAATGAGTAATTAAAGAATTATATGTAGAACTTTTTATCGCGGGTACTCGAATTTTCTACCTATAATTGGAAAGAGTTTGAGTATTGTCACAACGCCCTGGTCGAAGCTGCAGTCCCTATTCCCTTCCGTTGAATACGGTTACCGAGGGCCGACACCATTGTCCTAATATAAAAAACCCACTAGACAGTCACATGAGTATACTGGGGTTATGACAGAACAAATGATCAAGGAAGGAAAACGTCCCGCTATACAGATGTGTTGTCCAGAGGAGCCCGAACATAATAATAATAGTAAGAAGTATAACACCCCCCTCCAGTATAGCACTATAATTACTTGTCAGCCTTTGATCCTCCTTTGTGAATTGGGGTCACATTTGCACATCTCCAGTCTGTGGGTACCTCCCCTGAGTCCAAGGAAGCTCTCATATTTATGGCTAAGGGTTTGCTTACTTCCTCTGCTGCCTCCTTTAATATAACTGGATAGATTCCATCCACCCCGGGTGCCCTTCTTGTGTTTATCTTCAACAATTTCTATTCCACTTTACTCTCAGTTATTACAAGATTCTCTAGCTTACTGCTAGAGTTGAATACACCTCTGGCTTTCCCCTCGCTAAATAACTCCTCATGTGTGAATTTCGATGCAAAATATTCATTTAGTTTGTTAGCTACCTGAGCAGGATCATCAACAGTTGACCCACTGATATCAAGTGGACCAATCTGATTCATCCCCTTCCTTCTAGAGTTTACATAAGTAAAGAACTCTTTGCTGTTTTTCTTTGCATCCCTTGCCAAAGATTTCTCGTAATCTGCCTTCACCTGCCTAACCACCTTGGTAACAGATCAACTTGTATCTATCATAGGCTTCTGTGTCATGTGTTAATTTGTATGTATCCCATGCATGTTTCTTCTCTGCCATATGCCTCATTAGTTCATCTGACATCCATTTAGGCCTAAACCTTGAACAATATTTCTTAGTTGGTATGTAAAGCCTAGTAGCTTCCAAGATATGTTCTTTGAATGCTTCCCATTTTGAATTTGCTGTTGGTAACATCATCAGTTGGTCCCACTGTATAGAATTTAAATACTGTCTCAGTCCATCGTAGTCGCCTTTACGAAAGCAATAACCCTTCCCTTTACCCCTAATGGTAGTTACCTCTTTGAGTAAATCCCACTTCAGCACACTGTGATCACTGCCACCTAGTGGTTCATTTATCTGTAGATTCTTAATGCATGAAGAATCACTGCTGATAATCAAATCAAGAGTATTCCTCCCGAACATGCTGATGTTTGAAAACAATCATCCAATAAATCCACAAAAGCCTTGCTAGTGTGTGAGTGACCAGCCCCCAAATTCCAGTCAATATCTGGGAAATTAAAATCTCTCATTATAAGACTCTCTGATTTACTGGCCCACTCTATTTCCCTGTACAGTTTCTTATTATACTCATCAGAGTCATTAGGCCTATAGCACACTCCTACTCTCAATTTTGATCTCCCAATGCTTATGTCACACCAAACTGACTTGACACTGCACTGTCCAGCGATGTCCACTGGCTTCACTTCCTTGGATTTTATGTTTCTTAACTAATTGCATAACCCCTCCTCCCTTCCTATCCTGTCTATCCTTTCTGTAGACGTTGTACTCCCCAAATTCCAGTTCTGCATTCCTTATATCTGTGTGACACCACGTCTCTGATATCCCAACAATATCTGCCTTTGATGTTTTGAGCAATACCTCAAATTCATCAAATTTATTTACTAAAATCCTAGCATTGGTGTACACGCAACTATACATGCACCTATTTCTATTCTTAGCTACCCTAACACAACCCATGTGTTTACTTGTACCGCAATGACTCCCAACAGTCTCTGAAATATCCTGCATCTTGTTTTTCAGGCTTCTGCTCATTCCAATAGAAGCAGTGCAAGAATCTCTTTCACCTCTGCCAGTGGCTACTGTTAATCTATTCGTCTTTGTCTCCTCCCAAGCTAGCAGTTTTCCGACCCACCTAACACTGCCTCGATAGCATCAGCAAATATTCTTGCACCCTTTCTATTTAAGTGTATCCCATCCCTGTAGAAGCAATCTCTCCTGTTAACAAGTAATCACACTGGGCCACCTGATGTCAATGAGTTAATTGCTGATGACCCTGCTCAGGTTGCTGACAAATTGAATAACTGAATAAATATTTTGCATCTATATTCACACATAAGGAATTCTTTATGGGAGGGATGTCAGAAGTTTATCAAACTCCAACGGGGAACTAAATGACTTTGTGATAACTGAAAGGAAAGTGGAAGAGAAATTGTTGAAGCTGAACATAAAAAAAGATACCTGGGGTAGATGGGATCTATCCAATAAATTTTGTCAAAATTGTTATACCCTGCATCCAACTGTTTAATGACATCATATTAATTTACCAAAGTAGTCAGGCTTGCTTGCTTGCTTGACATTCCCTTAATGAACCCATGCAGGATCTATTCGAGATAGCATTCTTATCAAGATGATTCTGAATCACATAACCAAAGGCTCAACCACCTTTCCTACCACAGAAGTCAAACTCACTGATCTATAGCTACCTACCTGCCTCCTCCTCCTCCTTAACAACACCTTTGTGAACTGGGGAGACAATAACACTTTTCCAGTCGAAGGGAATCTTCTTTTCCAGTCCAAGGGAATCTTCTTGGAGTCAAATAACATTTTCAATGGTTTGATATACTCATATGCAGCCTTTTTTAATTACAATTGAATATATACAACCTTCCCCTGGAGCCTTGCCCTCCTTTAGCTTTTCTAACAAGAACTTGTTTGAGCTTATAATACCACTTTTTTTCTTCTTTTTTACAGCTGTCTAATGCCTTAACATTCCTCAGAGTTTCAAGCTTGCTTTTAAGTTTAAATATTGATGAGAAGTATCCGTTCAACTCATCTGCCATTGCTGCTGGGCTTTCTATGGACCTTCCACTGCAACAAATTAAGAGAACTATTGGGTATACTCTCATCTTTGTAATTTCACATACAAGAAGAACTCCTCATCCCTATTCTTAGTTCATATAATCACTTAAATTCGATTAAGTTCAACATTATCAAGAAATAAAAATTTAATAACATTATCATGGCAAATATGGGTGTAGAAAACATGTTTATGAACATTACAGCGAGTGAAGCAATAGAGATAGTAAAAACTAAAAGATGAGGGTAGGAGATCAGAATTCCACAAATGAATAAAATACTGTCTAACACCAAGTACTGTATTTCAATTTCAAAGGGAAATTGTGACACAAAGAGGTATAGGGAACCCACTCTCTAGATTCATGGTTGATATCTTTATGGAAGAATTTGAAGAAAAAACCATTGGTTTTACCATTACCAAACCTTCTATATGGATCAGATATATTGAATGATATTATTTTTGACATGGGAACATGGGACCCTGTGATATTTTTTGAGTCCACAAATAATAGGCATAAAACTACGGGTTCAAAATGGAACTAGAAGTAAATGGGAAACTGCCATTTTTAGATGTCTTGGTAGAGAGGGAACAAAATTCCATCATTACCCAGGTTTATAGGAAAAAGATGGACTCAGTATTATGTAATTTTAATGCTAACTACCTGATAAATATTAAAAAGAGTATGATCAAAATGCTAACATGCAGAGCAACAAGAGTTTGTGATTTAAAAAAATTAGATGCTGAACTTAAACACATCTCCATATCTTTTACTAACAATGGGCTTACCTAGGGTATGGTTGACAAAACCGAATGCCAATAATTGGAAAATTATGGGAATGCTACTTCACACAAAAATAAAAATAGCAAAAACAGAAAAATTCAAAAAGAGCAGTCACGATACCATACATACAGAGCCGTGCCAAGGGTGAGGCGAACAATGCTCTTGCCACAGGTTAAAAGCTGAAAGGAGAGCCAAAAGAAAGATTAAATAATTGCCAACGTTTTTAATTTTATGTTTTGATTATTCCAATCTGTTTATCAACTTGCTTTTACAAGACAAAAATCTTTGTCGTACCACTGTACAGATACTGAGCTCTGCGTGCCAGTGTTATCTTGGGTGCCATCATGGTTGTTGCCCAACTGGTTGTCATTTTTATAACCTCAATTTATTTTAAACATGTACCAGAAATGTATTTTAAATAAGTCATATATATTTTAATTAAAATGTTTTTTAAAAAAACATTTTAGGGGAGGGCACAATTTTTCATTCTTGCCTCAGGTACTAAAATGGCTCAGCACGGCCCTGCATACATAAAAGAAATAGGGGAGAAAAATTATGAATATGAACTTGATGTGGTATTTACACCAATAAGCAAAATAAGTAATATTTTAAAATGATGCTGCTCTTCGTGGACTAATGTTATTAGTGGAGTCCCCCAGTGTTCGGTGTTAGGCCCACTGTTGTTTTGTATATTTATCAATGATATTGATAAAGATATATCAGGCTTAATGTTGAAGTTTGCCTGACCAGGAGATGGCATGTTATGAATAGCGGAGGACCGGGGGCCTCCGCTAATAACATCATGAAGAGGACTAATGTTAACAGGAGAGACTGCTACTACAGGGATGGTATACACTTAAATAGAAAGGGTGCAAGAATATTTGCTGATGCTATCGAGGCAGTGTTAGGTGTGTCGGAAAACTGATAGCTTTGGGGGATACACGGACTAATAGATTAACAGTAGCCATTGGCAGAGGTGAAAGTCATTCTTGCACTGCTTATATTGGAATGAGCAGAAGCCTGGAAAACAAGATGCAGGATATTTCAGAGACTGCTGGAAGTCACTGCGGTACAAGAAAACACATGGGTTGTGTTAGGGTAGCTAAGAATAGGAACAGGTGCATGTATACTTGTGTGTGTACTCCAATGCTAAGAGTTTGGTAAATAAATTTGATGAATTTGAGGTATTGCTCAAAACATCAAAGGCAGATATTGTTGGGATATCAGAGACGTGGTGTCACACAGATATAAGGAATGCAGAACTGGAATTTGGGGAGTACAACGTCTACAGAAAGGATAGACAGGATAGGAAGGGAGGAGGAGTTATGCTATTAGTTAAGAAACATATAAAATCCAAGGAAGTGAAGCCAGTCGACATCGCTGGACAATGCAGTGTCGAGTCAGTTTGGTGGGACTAAGCATTTGGAGATCAAAATTGAGAGTAGCAGTGTGCTATAGGCCTAATGACTCTGATGAGTATAATAACAAACTGTACAGGGAAAGAGTGGGCCAGTAAATCAGAGAGTCTTATAATGAGGGATTTTAATTTCCCAGATATTGACTGAAATTTGTGGGTTAGTCACTCACACACTAGGCTTTTGTGGATTTATTGGATGATTGTTTTCTACATCAGCATGTTCGGGAGGCAACTAGAGGGAGTAATACTCTTGATTTGATTATCAGTAGTGATTCTTCATGCATTAAGAATCTCCAGATAGAGTAACCATTAGGCGGCAGTGATCACAGTGTGCTGAAGTGGGATTTACTCAAAGAGGTAACTACAATCAGGGGTAAAGGGAAGGGTTTTTGCTTTCGTAAAGGCAACAACGATGTTCTGAGACAGTATTTAAATTCTATACAGTGGGACCAACTGATGATGTTACCGACAGCAAATTCAAAATGGGAAGCATTCAAAGAACATATCTTGGAAGCTACTAGGCTTTACATACCAACTAAGAAATATTGTTCAAGGTTTAGGCCTAAATGGATGTCAGATGAACTAATGAGACATATGGGAGAGAAGAAAAATGCATGGGATACATATAAATTAACATGGGACACAGAAGCCTATGATAGATATAAGTTGATCTGTAACCAAGTTACAAAGGAGGTTATGAGAAATCTTTGGCAAAGGATGCAAAGAAAAACAGCAAAGAGTTCTTTACTTATGTAAACTCTAGAAGGAAGGGGATGAATCAGATTGGTCCACTTGATATCGATGGTTCAACTGTTGATGATCCTGCTCAGGTAGCTAACAAACTAAATGAATATTTTGCATCGACATTCACACATGAGGAGTTATTCAGTGAGGGGAATGCCAGAGGTGTATTCAACTCTGGCAATAAGCTAGATAATCTTGTAATAACTGAGAGTAAAGTGGAGGAGAAATTGTTGAAGATAAACACAAGAAAGGCACCTGGGGTGGATGGGATCTATCCAGGTATATTAAAGGAGGCAGCAAAGGAAGTAAGCAAACCCTTAGCCATAATTATGAGAGCTTCCTTGGACTCAGGGGAGGTACCCATAGATTGGAGATGTGGAAATGTGACCCCAATTCACAAAGGAGGATCAAAGGCTGACATAAGTAATTATAGACCTGTGAGTTTAACTTCTGCTCCAGGAAAATTAATGGAGGCACTGATTAAAGAAGCACTGCAGGATCATCTAGACAAGACTTCAGTTATAGCTCGGACACAGCATGGATTTGTTAAGGGAAAGTCTTGCCTGATCAATTTGATTGGATTCTATGATGCAGTCACAAAAGAACTGGACGCAGGGAATAACTTTGATATTATATATTTTGATCTTAGAAAAACTTTTGATACTGTTGCACATGGAAGACTGCTGCACAAATTGGAGCAGTGTGGCATTGGAGGCAAATTGCTGCTATGGACAAAGGGGTGGTTGAGAGGGAGAAGACAGAGAGTGGTAATCAATGGACACTGCTCATCGTGGACTAATGTTATTAGTGGAGTCCCTCAGGTTCAGTGTTGGGTCCATTATTGTTTTCTGTATTTATAAATGATATTGATAATGGTATATCAAACTTAATGTCCAAGTTTGCAGACGATACAAAGGTTGGCAGGGTTGTTAAGGACGCTACTGACGCTATGCTGCTGCTGCAACATGATTTGGAAAGGTTGAGCAGATGGGCTGAGAGGTGGCAAATGAAGTTTAATATTGACAAAAGTAAAGTACTACATATGGGAAACAGCAACCCCAGAGCAATGTATCAACTCTGTGGTAGAGAATGAAAAGGAACTGGGGGTAATTGTGCAGGCAGATATGAAGTTCTCTGAGCAGTACAGACAGGATGCTGGTTGGTTGTTGGAATTTATTGGTGTATTAGCAACTAAGGCTATAATGCGTGCAGATAGGCTGCAAGAGTAGCTCATGGTGTCTTGTCAATGATATACAGGAATTTTTATAGCAAGGATAAGGAGGTGATTATTCCCTTGTATAAGGCAATGGTCAGGCCACACCTAGAGTACTGTATACAGGTCTGGAGGCCTCATTTCAAGAAGGATGTAGAGATGCTGGAATGAGTACAGAGAAGGGCAACAAGATTGGTGAATGGAACAAAGGGGTGCTCTTACGAAGAAAGGCTTAAGTTTTGCAAATTACAGTGTTTGGAGACTAGGCACCAGCAAGGTGATCTGATAGAGGTGTATAAAGGCGTGAATGGTTTGAGCATGCTCAATGCCAATGGGATACTTCCTCTTGCTCAGAATAATCACCTGAGAGGGCATAAATTCAGATTGAGGAAAGACAGACGTAGGATAGATGTGCGGAAATTTGCCTTTCGCCAGCGGGTAGTTGGTTGGTGGAACAGACTTCCATTCCTTGTTGTGGAAGTTGATAGCCTGAATAAATTTAAGGTTCAGCTGGACAGGTATTTCGAACAAAGGGAGGGGTGAAGTGGAAGTGTTTTTTTTGGCTGTTGCTGCATAAGCTTGCTTTCTTGCATCATATGCCTCTACTAATGCTAAGAGTAGCATCATTTTAAAATATTACTTATTTTGCTTATTGGTTTAAATACCACATCAAGTTCATATTCATAGTTTTTATTCATATTCATCTCCTAGTCAGGAAAATACTCATTTCCCTGACTAGGAGATGGCATGTTATATACAGAAAATGTATGTTGGCGAGACAGGGTGGTTATCTGAAATGAGCATTACGGAACGTTGCAAACAAGCAGAAAAGGTAAATTCCAGTAAATCAGATTTAGCAGAACACACTTAACATGAGAATGAGGTTTTAATGTAAAAATTTGACAATAATCAGGGGTTGGGAAGGGATTTTATAAAAAGAAAAGGCAAAGAAGAAATGTATATATAAAAAAAATCAAATATAGGACAATAAATAGAAATATAGGGAAGAGATATAGAGGTATTATGGATATATCTATTTGGCAAGAAAATATAAATATATAATATCTCCCTTCTCTTGCCTGGACATTCTGATCATTGAGGAGTAAATGCATATGATCAGAGCATTGGCAAATGTTCTAGAATATTATGCTGTTAACAAAAGTAATAATCATGGTGCAGTAGTGCATCAATTGGTGGTTATCTCTTATTAGAAATAACTTCTGAGGGCAACAACTCTCTTAAAGTAATGTCTGTTGTAATGCTTAAGTTACATATATCTCTATGTTACTTTATTCCAATACAGTATAGGTATAATGATAGTGCAGCTATCCAGGAGAATTCTCATTCAGATACAGTAAAACTCTCAATTATGGACTCATAAACAGCAGTTAAGTCAAAAATGTATGTTAATGCTATTCTAATGATAAAATGAAAACTTTGAAAATTCAAGTGCTAAGTACTTATAAACCGTATATAAACTTAAAAACCGAAGTGCTAAGTACTGAATATTATAGTTTAATTTTTTCGTTAGAATGCGAACATAATTATAAAGCAGGGGCTAGCATTTTTTTTTTTTGATTTGGTAGTTGTTGGCGCATCGGCTTCTGTGGCCATATTGCACCTCCCAAGGTTTTTGCAGTACTTTGATCCAAGCCCGAGGCGGGAATCGAACCCGCGACCTTTGGGTTGCCGGGCAGGTACTTTACCCACTCGGCTAGCCCGGTCGGCCCAGGGGCTAGCATATGACCTTTCTACCACATGACCAAATTTAAAAAAAAAAAAAAAAAGATCTAGAGATTGATCTATTGGTTTAAGTGTATCTATTTTTATTAAAATATGTTGGTTGTATAATTATTATAATCTTTTTAATCATAAAAAAGGCATTAGGTAGGTGCATAAAATTTTGGAGTAAAAGTAAAATCTAGATCAGGAAACATAATAATTCAATTTCTGGCATTAGTGTTCTTCAAGAAATTATAATATATTTTTATTTCTATGCACCATGACTGACCACTTGAAGGCCTTTGTTCTAATGAATAATGCACCAATGAAAGTATTTGGTAGGAAACAATTCCAAATATCATTTTATATATATGATGTACATTGTCATCCACAAAGTAGGGCATTTCAAGGTGAAGAAATAGTAATGGAGGCATGTGATGCAAGAAAGAAAGTGCACAAGCTTATGTAGCAACAGCCAAAAATTAAAAAAAATAATAATAAATAATAATTTCATACATCTATTCCCTCTAAAATGGAAGTTTGTTCCAGCAATTAACCACCCACTGGCTAAAGGCAAATTTCTGCACATCTACTCTACAACTGTCTTTCCTCAATTTGAATTTATGCCCCCTCAGGTTCATAATCTGAGCAAACGGAAGAATCCCATCAGAATTCAGCATGCTCAACCAGTTTGAGGCCTTATACACCACAATCAGATCACCTCGCAGTGCCCGCAGAGTCTCCAGCCGCTGCAATTTGCATAACTTAAGCCTTCCTTGGCAAGAGGATGCCTTTGTTCCCCTCACCAATCTTGTTGCCCTTCTCTGTACAAGTTCAAGCAACTCTACATCCTTCCTAAAATGAGGCCTCCAGACCTGTACGCAGTACTCAAGACGTGGCCTGACCATTGCCTTATATAAAGGTATAATCACCTCATTTTCCCTACTAGCAAAATTCCTGTATATCATTGACAATACCCCACGACCTGCTCTGGCAGCCTATCTGCACTGCTCAGAAAACTTCATATCTGACTGCACAATTACTCCCAGATCTTTTTCATTTTCTACTACCGTAAGTGTAGTACCACGCAGTTGGTACGTTTCTCTGGGGTTACTTCTACCCATATGCAGTACCCTGCATTTGTCAATGTCAAACTTCAGTTGCCATTACTCAGCCCATCTGACCAAATTTTCAAGATCCTGTTGCAGTAGCACACTGCCATTACTGTCATTAACAAACCTGCCAACCTTTGTATCATCTGCAAACTTTGACATTAAGTCTGATATCCCTTCATCAATATCATTGATAAATATACAAAACAACAGTGGGTCCAATACCAAACATTGGGGAACTCCGCTAATAACATTAGTCCAAGAAGAGTAGCATCCACTGATTACCACTCTCTCTTCTTCCACTCAACCACTCTTTTACCCATCGTAGCAACTTACGCTTAATACCACACTGCTCCAATTTGTACACTAGTCTTCCATGTGCAACAGTGTCAAAAGCTTTCCTGAAATCCAAGTATATAATATCAAAATTATTTTTGGCATCCTGTTCCTTTGTAACCACAAAATAGTATCCAATCAAATTTGTCAGACAAGGCTTTCCCTAAACAAACCCATGCTGTGTCTGAATTATTATTGCAGTCTTATCTAGATGAACCTGCAATGAATCTTTAACAAGTGACTCCATTATTTTTCCCCAGAACAGAAGTTAAACTAACTTGTCTGTAATTACTCGTGTCACCCTTTGATCCCCCTTTGTGAATTATTATTATTATTAGCTATATGGTGTAAGGAAGCCTGAGGCTTATGCTGCACCAGCCAAAAAAAAAAAAAACCCTGAATTACCCTGAGAGAGAGAGAGAGAGAGAGAGACACAGAAGTAGAAAGGAATCACCAAGAATGAGAAGAATGATGATATCCAGCTCAGGACCCTGGGTGTGCCAAGCCCATACTCACCAGGTGTGTGCCCCTGGGGTTGGGGATACAGGCCTCCATAGCCGAGTGGTCATGAGCAGGAGTGCAGTAGTATATGCTCTTTGAGTAGACCGGGGTTCAAGCCCCTGACTGCTAATTATGGTCGATCTTCCAACCTGCACTGGACCAGTGTGGCAGATTATGGTCCATTTCCCTCAGCATGAATTGTTGAGGAGGCTTCCATCCTGCAGTGAGTTGATAATGGCTGCAGTTACCTTTTTTTTTTTGCACATCTTGGACTCGGGAAGTCCCCATGGACTTCCCGAGTCCAAGGATGCTCTTGTAATTACGGCTAAGGTTTTACTTACTTCTTTTGCCACGCCCTTTAATATAACAGGATAGATCCCACCCCCAGGTGCCTTTCTTATGTTTAACTTCAACAATTTCTCCTCCACTTTGCTCCACTTTGTTATTACAAAATCATTAAGCACCCTGTTACAGCATGATAAACCTCTGGCATTTTCCTCCCTTAATAACTTCTCATGTGTGAATGTAGATGCAAAATACACATTCAGATTATCAGCTATAGCAGGATCATTAACAGTCGAACCATCAATATCAAGTGGACCAATCTGATTCATCTCCTTCCTTCTAGAATTTATTTGTAAAATAATAAGAGAAGTTTACCTCAATATAATATGTAGAACACTTCCATATGATACTCTCCAGAAATTAAAATGAAAAACTTACATTAGAGTAACAAATTGTTACTCTAATGTAAGTTTTTCAATTTTTTTTGTTTTAATTTCTGGAGAGTATCATACAGAAGTGTTCTACGTACTATATTGAGATAAACGTCTCTTATTATTTTACAAATATTGATTTCAACGTAGGACGTATTGAGCATTACAGCTCTTGTTCATACTAGCTTCTAGAATTTATATAAGTAAAGAAGTCCTTGCTGTTTTTCTTAGTATCTTTTGCCAAAGATTTCTTGTATTCTGCCTTCAATTGCCTAACCTTCCTTGTGACTTGATTACAGACTAGTTTATATTTGCCATAGGCTTCTGTGTCACCTGATAATTTATATGCATCCTGTGCATTTTTCTTCTCTGCCACGAGTCTCATTAGTTCATCTGACATACATTTAGGTCTAAACCTTGAATAATATTTCTTAATCTGTATGAAAAGCCTAATAGATTCCACGATTAATTCCTTCAATGCTTCCCACTTAGAATTTGCTGTTGGTAACATCATCAGTTGGTCCCACTGTACAGAATTTAAAAACTGTCTGAGGCTACTGTAGTAGCTACTTTAGGGAAGCAAAATCCCTTCTCTTTACTCCTGGTGGTAATTATGTCCATGTAAATCCCAAATCAATACTCTGATCACTGCCAACTAGTGGTTCCTTTATCTGCAAATTCTTTATATCCAAATAATCACTGCTGATAACCAGATCAAGAGTATTGCCCTCTCTGGTTCCCTCTTGAACATTCTGCTGCAAAAAACAATCATCCAATAAATAAGAATCTATTCTAGAGGTCATGGGTGTAGATGGATCTGATAACATAAAAGAAGGCAGTGGATTCAGGGGAATGGAGTTTGAAACAGGTTGGGAAGTAGAAAAGGTTTAGATTCCTTCTAAAGAGGTGGTTCATTTATCAGATAGCAAAGTCAGTTACCCAAAGTCAACTTTGGGTAACTGAAGTCCACTGCAAATCAGTGGTAACTGATTTACAGTGGACTTCAGCAATCAGTGGTAACTGATTTACAATATTTCCATTAATCAAATATGCTAGAATAGGAAATTAAGCCTGTACTTGTGGAGCTTATAAGGACATGCCAGAGAATGCTGTACCAACTAATATCAGAAAAATTCTGCACAGAATGAAATATTTTGCCTTGCATATGCTTAAAAGTCCAAGTTTTCACCTTTCAGTTCTGGCCAATATCTTATCCTTTTTTTTTTTTTTTTTTTATTAGTTGTTGGCACATCGGCTTCTGTGGCCATAATGCACCTCCCAAAGTTTTTGAATTTACTCTGATCCAAGCCCAAGGCAGAATTTGAACTTTTGGGTTGCCAGGCAGGCACTTTACCCACCCAGCTAGCCCGGTTGGCCCAATATCTATCATAGTACTAAGTGAAGTAATGAACCTTGCAGCAATGCTAGAAGGTTATGGGATGTGATATATCATACTATTCAGTTTACATATCAGACAGCTGGGTATGGCATATGTCCAAGGAATGGTGCTGTACAACCTGTATCATATTACACTGTACCCATAGTAAAGGTATTTGCTGATAACGTAATTATCTGGGCTTCTTTCACATGGTTTTAGAGGCCAAATTGTGAAACAGGTTGCACACAGAACATGAATGTTGATGTCTATTGTCATCCTGGGCAACACTTTTCTTCTAGCACTGCAGGAATTCTATGGAGCAGTGGAAAAACTGCTCTGCTGCTAGGTCAGCCATTGCATAGTGGGAGGGGGGGGATATGATTTATCATGCTTTTAAAAGAGCAAGGAGGAAACCCTCTGAAAATTTCTAAAGGATACAACACAAAGTGATGGCTCTGGAGATGTATCAACATGATATTGACCCACATTACACACCTTGGGCTTAATAACATGGCAGTATGAGAAAAATGCCATAGAAACTTTCCCTTGGCAAACTAAAGCTTCAAACCTAATCCAAGTGAACATTTTTGTAATAATTTGAAGAAGCAATCAAAAGTCACACAGAAATTTAATTGTTTTAGAAAAGAATTATCTGCTGTCTTGAGGGATGAGTGATCCCAAGTCGTGGCATCTACACTCAGTGATTACCAAATTATGACATCTATATTTTAGAAATAAATAGACTCATACACCAACCATGAAAATAAGTATTTTACTGTAACTAAAATATTTACAAGCTTCTTTTCCAACTCTCCTTGTCCAACTCGCTAATAATTCATGGGGAAGGCGATGTCAATTTTGCAACACATTGTCATAAAGTTAGATTTTGGAGGTCTAAACGGGCTAATAATTAAGGATCGATTTTACTTTTTGGTCCTGTGGCTGGAATTTTGAGTTAAATTTAGGGGTCTAATAATTGGGTAAGGGGCGGGGGTGGGGGTAAGAGTTGGGGTTTTTCTCTACATTCCTTAAGTTGGACTAGAACTTTTCGGGGCATCATGTTCACAGGAAGAGAGTTACTCACAATTAATCCGAAACTTTTTTTCTTTCCTTATGTTGTAGTATTTGTTCTTCACGCATGCGTATAAGTGACCAATCGTCGGACAATAGGAATGGCCTACGGATATTGATTGAAGTTTCATGTAGTTTCATCTCTAAGGTTTCTGCAATGAGTAGTTTGTAGTAGTTGTGTTGAATATTTATAATTTTTGTTTCCGTAAAGCCGAAAGTATGTCTTTCATTTATTGCGTGGAACGAAAGTTCCGATGCATTTGAACCACCCGCACCGAAGGGCGGGTCGTTCAAATGCATCGGAACTTTCGTTCCAAGAGGTTGAAGAAATGTACACCGAAATTGAGAGTCTTCTAGATGAGCAGAAAACCCACTACACTATCATTATGGAGGACTTCAATGCTAAGGTTGGAAAAAGGCAAAACAGTGCAGAAAGAGGAACTATAGGAAATTTTGGAATTGGTGAAAGAAATAAAAGAGGTGAAAGACTTGTGGAATTTGAAGAATCTCAAGGACTGTCAGTAATGAACACTTTTTTCAAGAAAAGGGTGAACAGAAAGTGAACATGGAAGAGTCCAAATGGATTAACAAATAATGAAATTGACTTCATCTTCACTAACAGAAGATATATTGTGAATGATGTTACCGTCCTGAATAAGGTAAATGTTGGAAGTGATCACAGAATGGTAAGATGTACACTTGATATAGATGTAGGAAAGGAAAAGAAAAAACTGACTCAAGTAAATAATACAAAGGTCTTTGAGGTAACAGAGGAGGAGAAAAAGCAGTATGTACTGGAACTTAAGAACAAGTTTGAGCTTCTGCAGACTGCTCAGGACCAAGATATTGACGAGGAATATTACGACTTTCTGAAAGTGATAAAGCCCAAGAAACCTATAGGGAAAAAGAAATCCAAAGAAGAAAAAATTAGTCAAGAAACACTTGTCATGATGAACCAAAGACGACAAATGACGAGCAAGAAAAACACTGGCAGGGAGAAAATTGAGTATACTGAGTTATGCAAAGCCATTAGAAAGAGACTCAGAGAGGACATAAGATTTAACACAAGAAAAGTAGAACAAGCATTAAGGGAAAACAAAGGTTTTAAATCAGCAGCCATGAGCAGTAATACAGAAAGACAAATGATACTGAAACTGAAAAATAGCAATGGTGTACTTATAAACAGCAGAGAAGGCATAATTCAAATAGCAGAAGACTACTATAGAGAATTATACAAGGAGCGAGGGAATGATACCAGCAGTGGGGAAGATGGATTGCAAAGTAGCAACACATACAACATACCCGATATTCTTCCTGATGAGGTAGAACATGCATTGAAGAAAATGAAGAATCGGAAAGCCCCGGGGGGAAGATGAAGTTACTGTAGAGTTGTTAAAATTGGGAGGAGCAGACATAACACAAAAACTGGCAAGGCTCTTCACAAAGTGCATTAGAAAAGGTGCGACGCCTAAGCAGTGGAATAATGCAATCATAGTCTGGCTGCATAAGAAAGGAGATAAATCAGAAATTGGAAATTATAGACCAATTAGCTTGTTATCCCACATCTACAAGTTGTTCACAAGGGTCATTTACTAACAGATTAGAAAGAATACTTGATGAGAATCAACCGAAAGAGCAAGCTGGCTTTAGGACAGGATTCTCAATTATGGATCACCTTCACGTAATATCACAGCTAATGGAGAAAGCAAATGAATATAAAACACCATTATGCCTAGCATTTGTGGATTATGAAAAGGCATTTGACTCCATATAGCATAAGGCAATGTTTCGGGCACTGGAAAGACAAGGCATAGATACCCCATATATTATGATTTTGAAGAAAATATATGAGAGTGCTACCTCCTTTATTAGACTAGATAAAGACAGTAGCAAACTTAAAATCGAGAAAGGAGTTCGACAAGGAGACACAATATCTCCGAAGCTGTTTACTGCTGCCCTTGAGGAAGCTTCCAGAAGATTAGACTGGTCGCAGAAAGGAGTCAATGTGAACGGAGAGTACCTAAACCATTTACGATCTGCAGATGACATTGTGGTCATAAGCCACAATCTCAAAGAATTAGAGGAAAATCTTAATCAGTTATGCACAGTTAGTAAGGATTTTGTACTAAAGATGAATATGGCTAAAACAAAAGTAATGATGAACAAGTATGTAATGGAAAGGGAAATAACGATTGAAGGAGCCGTAATTGAAAAGGTGGAGTCATATACCTATCTGGGACAAGTTAGCTGTAATAATGATAAATGGCTGGAAGTCAAGAGAAGAATAAATTTTGGATGGATAGCACTCAGGAAATATAGTCACATACTGAAGAGCAAAATCCCAGTTTTTCTGAAATGTAAAATAATGAATCAATGTATACTCCCCACTATGACTTATGGAAGTGAAACTTGGGCACTCACCAAAAGAATGGAAGAAAAGCTGAGAACTACACAGCGAAGAATGGAACAAATTATATTGGGAATCAGACTGTTAGATAAGAAGAGAAACACATGGATTAGGCAGCAAACTCAAGTAAAGGACATTCTTATCAAAACTAAAGAACTAAAATGGTCTTGGGCAGGACACATAGCTCGAAGACATGATGACAGATGGACTAAGAAAATAACAGAATGGTTCCAAGAGGAGCTAGAAGAAAACCTGGAAGACAAAGGCGGAGATGGATAGATGAAATTCATGAGTTTTTGGGTAGTAAATGGATGGCCAGTGCTCAAAACAGAAGGAACTGGAAAGTTGCTGGAGAGGCCTTCATCCTGCAGTGGATTGAAAATGGCTGATGATGATGATGATAAATCTTCGATTGTCATCTGTGGCCATTGGTATCAATATACGAGTTTGCGACATTGGCCAATGTCGCAAACTCGTATATTGATAAATTGGAATTAAGGAACTCTTTGAAATTAACATGATTATCCAATTCTAATGAGTCATATATTGTATGATATTTTTTGGGGTCAGCTAATCTTCGATTGTCATCTGTGGCCATCGGTATCAATATACGAGTTTGCGACATTGGCCAAAAAGGTGCTTCAAATCGACATTCGCATTGGTTTGCATTATTTTTATAACAGGTAAAAGTATGTTTATGTTGCTGTAAATTTGAATAATCTGAAGTTTTCTCTATAGAACATAATGCATCTATCATTTGGATTGCTTCTTCCATCCCACCTTCTTTTTCTTCTAATGGTGCAGAAGGTGCATTGTTGATCCATAATAATTTATGTGCATGTGGACTTCCTCGATGTTGAAATTCAATGCTTTTAAAAAAATTCACAACGTAATATTTCCCAAAAGGACTATAGGTTTTCAATTTTAAAATTTTGAGTATACTCTCAACAATTTTATTAAAGTATATGGCACACATTATGGGGTCTTCATTTATTAATGTAGCTCTTTCCATGTAAGGTAGATCCATAACTTTGTTATATGTAATTTCTTGTTTATATCTGAATTAGTATAATATACATAGTAATATGAGACATGTTGGTTCACACACACTCAACGTCAAGAACGTCGTAGGTTTTCCTAATTGACGAATCAGGGCAAACACATCTCGTTTACGTTGACTCCAGTAATATGCTGAATTGGGAATTGATTTTAGAAATGCAAAGTTAGACTCTAATGACTTGTTTATAAATTCTTTCGATTCCAATATAGAATGAGTAATGTTAGCTGTTTTTCCTACTGATTTAAATGCAATTTGTACATTTTCTTCGGTACGCATTCACACAATTTTCATTGTCATATATAGTAAATGTTGGGGAGTTACTCCACGATGATCAGATCTATGAATTTCACTCGATGCCATCATAAAGGGAGTAATTTTCAAACCATTTTTAAATTTTCGTGCATGTCCCAAATATAGAGCTGGAAAAGAAAGTTCTGCATATATCAAATATGAAACTTGTTGGAGATGATTTCTGACCAGGTGCTATACATAAATATTGACCTTCAGACCATAATAATGTCATAGAGTAAAAAAATGTGGAGGTCCTAAAGTCTCAAAACTTTATTAGACAGTTGGACAGACAACTTGAGTATTTGAGACCCGTTAATTTTCGTAAAATCAGACAAATGCTAATAATTTATTGTAATTTTTCCTTGTAGTGGATCTGCGATCTCATTATGGATTTAAAATAAACTTTGTGGATTTTTTTGAAGAGGGTAGTATAGGCTATTTTTGGAAATTTTAAAGGAATATTAAATTTTAGAAATATTACATATTTTATTTTAAGGCAGAAGAATACTCTTACCTGGGATTTTCTTCAGTAACGGCTGCATCCGGGTGAGGTGTAATTCAGAAGGTCTTGAAATTGCAATTATATGGAAGAAGGATGAAGGAAAAAGCCAGCTTTTGTCCTAAATCCTTGCATGGGGAGTAATTGTAGGCATCTTCCTTTTCTTCCATTCATGATATTCCTTCATTATTTCAGCTTGAATTTTTTTTGGGTGCAGTTTGAGAACTCTCAGCCACCATTTCCAGATACCAAATTCTAATTTTCTCCAAACCACAATCTATTTCTTTCAACATCCTAATACACACTGGAGGACAGTATACAAATAATATGCTTTCAAGGCGATAGTCTTCCCCCCCCCACATTCTTGATGACTTAATGGAAAGAACAACTATCACATGACCCTCTCTAGTCTGTTATGTATTAGATTATTTTTGAAAGAATAATATTAATGTTTATAAAGTGGCGATATACAGTATTTTCATTTCTATTTATCTGTTCATATATAATGCCAGATTCTTAATACTATTAAAAAGGGGCAAGAGCCCATGGTTACTAATTATTTATAATTTACAATTACTGTAAAAAACGAGCAGTTTAGGAAGTAAGGAGCACCTCACAGAAGCAAGAAATTGACTTATTAAATAAATTTTCCTCACCATGCACACTAATGATCTTGCAGATTTACTAAGAAGAATGCGATCACACCAGGAAGGGCACCTTGTTCTCATATAGTTGCATCCACTGTTGATGTCTTCCTCATAAGGATAGCTGTTAGTCAATAGTAAAACATTTCTTCAATTACCTGGCATTCTATGCATGCTAATTATTATTAATGGTGAAGATTAAAATATGGAAAGACCAATGATAGAGTTACATACAAACCATTAAGAATTCTGTTGTACCAGAAATGTTAACTCATTCCTTGTCATAATACACATCATACATATAGAAGACATTTTATTTAGTGATGCAATGGTAGGGGTTGCAATACATATCAAACTAGTCTAATAAACATATTAATTCAGAGGTTTACCAACAATGTTTCCAGTGCTAGAATAGATCAATATTGAATGCTCAACTGTTTTATTGTCTTGACAGACTTCAAACTAATTTTAGTAATAGCCTCATTATTCGAGTCCCACTAATCATCATATTTAAAGATGAAAATAAAATAGACAGATTAGCATATATAAACCCTGCCCTCATTCATAGATACTTTAATGCTTCTAATTTTAGTGTGCCTTATCCATAATGGGTAATGGTTTTTTCTGTTACAACATAAATAACTGATATCTCAGAAGTTCTGTCCATTAGCGATGTCCTATTTAAATGCCTGACTTCCCACTGATGACATGCAGTTAGCAGACATCTTCATAATCTGATAAATATATACACTGAAAAGTGAGCAGTAGTACTTGTAGGCTTTGCATAATACCGAACTGCCCATTAATGATATTCGCTGATGTCTATCAAGACTATAGCACAAATGTGAATTTAATTTTGGTTTAATCTTTTGAAGTTGTCATTTTTGCTGATGAGTGTATTAACATCAATAATTAATTAGTAAATGAAACTCTGAGAGCTGAGGAAAGCATATTGACTATCCTCTTTCTCTCTTTTATTTTGCCTTTATATACTGAAAAAAAAAAAAAAAATTTTTTTTTTTACTCTGAAATACAACCTCACACTGGCTAGTGTAATTGTGTTTGACAGAAAACTGCAAAAGTATACAATAATAGGAACATAAAAGTTTGCATCTACATTGGCACACAAAGTATTTTTAATATTTTTCTAATATTTATTAATGATACCAATTTAAATTAAATTAGATGTCAAAGGATACAAAGGTGGGCACATTGGTTAGTGATAAACTAAGCATATAAGTTGAAATATAACAATTAAGGTTTAACATTGATAAGTGCAAGGTACTGCATTAGGGTATTAACCAACCCAATGCTGCTGATAAGGAAAAGATCTAGAGGAACTGTATCCAACATGAAATTGCTTGAATAGGCTGCTAGAACAGCTTGTGGCTTCCTGACAATAATACAAAGAAACTTTGCTAGAGGGAGACAATGAGGTAATTATCCCTTGTATAAGGCAATAGTGGTTAGGCCATATCTAGGATACTGCATACAGTTTGGAACCTCATTTTAGGATTGGTTGGTTTTGATTTTATTGGTGCATTAGCTACTAAGGCTATAATGCGCTCATTTTAGGAAGGACATATATGTATGTTGGACAGTGCACAGAGAAGAGCAGAAAGATTAGTTGGGGGCACAAAAGAATATTCTTTCCAAGGCTGGGGTTCTGTAAATTACGTCTCTGGAAACTAGGTATCTGTGTGGTGACAAATTAAAGTGTATAAAGTATTTACTTAACCTATTTAAAAATGGATTAAGTAAACTAAACGCTGATGGCATCTTTACTTTTTCTCAGATGAAACAATCAAGGCATGTATATTTAAATTGGAAAACAGATGTGCAGAAATCTGCATTCAACCAAAAAATATAATAAATTACTAGAAAAAACTTCCACCTAGTGCTCTGGAGGTGAATAATTTGAATAAATTTGAGGAAGGTTTGGATAAATTATTGGAAGGAATTGGGAAATGATTTTTTTTTTTCTATAAGCATTGGTAAAAGGTTAAATAGAGGGGATTAGTCTTCAACCAAAAGAAAGTAGAATTGGCAGAAATAGTGGATGTCTTAAGGAAGATAATGCTAAAGCATCAGTGCAGATTAAAAAAGGGAGTTGGTTAATATGGGCTGATATTGCCCAACAATATCAGCCCATAAAAATAAGGAAAACATTAAATTTAATTTTAGCAAGGAAGAAATACATCAATAAAAGATGAATACCTGAAATATGTTAGGGGAGAAAAAATAAATAAAAAATATATATATCAAAGGGAACAAACTAAGATAAGCAGATAAATGGGGATAATCTGAAAACATAAGCTTAAAGGTAAACATAGCAGTCTGACCAACTAATTATTAGATAAGTTAAATGCTTGAGTTTTATTGGTTGTTACAGTTTCTAAGGAAGTATCTTCTGGTATTGTTGATGCTGTGTTCTTCTGTCATCATGTAGAAAGTAACTGGTTTTACTTCTTGGGAGACTGATTCCAGAAAAATTAGTGAAGATACCTGAAGAGTAGTATCTTCAAGGATGGGATTCTGGTGGATAATGGCTCTATGCTGGTTCTGCTTTCTGGTATCTTTTTTTCAATTCCTTTCTTGAAAATGCTGAAATACTGCACATCAAAATTTGTTCCTTGTTTTCAGTTGGTGAGGTTGCCTACGGAATTTAATGAAGAATTTCTCCTTGAAGGTTTTCTCTTATAATTCTGGTCAGTTACAAGTACAGATGTTTCTTTGAAATCCCACAGACTCTCAGAATGCTTGGAAAGTCACGGTCAGAGCATCACGCCCTCCAAACTGAACATCCTTAATATGCTCACCAAGTCTAGATTGAAGGAGTGAAGTTGTCTGTATGATTTGCCAATGTGAGTGCCCTCACAACTGTAGTTGATGTGGTATTTAGAACCCTGGGATCTTATTGCATTGATGTAGCCATTATTTCAAAGAGGAAAAACTGTAAAATGTGATCACTCTGTGTTTACTAGTTTTTTCTGTAATATTCTCAATGATGCCAAAGACACAAGGAATGCAGATGTTGGGTTCTTCTTCTTCTTGCTTGTGGCTTTGTTGAAGTAGCTGATGGTTTTTTTGATTATGTGGAGAGGGTATCTATTGCTCAGGGTTTTTGGAAAATTGGGTTACAGAAGAAAGTTCCTCTTGTAGAAGAAGTCTTTGCAAATCTGAAGAGCTAGGAGGATATAGGATTTCAGAACCCCAATATTTGTAGAATAGGGATGAGCAAAATTGAACTGGATGATGATGATGATGAGACCAATGTGTTGGTTTTCTGTAGATGGACATTTGGATTACTCTGGGTCTTCCATACAGCTGTATGTCTAAATATGATTTCACTAACTTTAGTAGGCTTTTAACAGTTGGTGCCACTCAAATCCACCAAGTTACTCAACGTAATGTGGTCTGAAAGTTTGCCCTCTTGATTTCCCAAAACATCATACAAAACTGCTCTTCTCTACCAAGGAGTAATAACATCCATATAAGTTTTCCTAAATTAAATGTTTCTGTACCCCACACCAGCAGGAACAACAGCATTCTTACCTCTGCCATCCCTAATGATAGTATATCCTTGTTGCCTAATTCGGATACATCCCCCTGTCTGTTTTCTGCAATAACAAGCTTAAGAATATAACTATCAATCTAAGTTTTTCCATAAGCCCATTGAAAATAGAAAGAAATGTTCTCAAAAAGTACACATTTCTTTGAAGTTCCACAGGTCCGCATATCAAAATGCTTGGAAGTTCATTGTCGGATCATCACATCCTCCAAACCGAGCATCCTTAATATGCTCATCTAGTCTGGATTGAAGTTGTCTGTATGATTTGACAATGTGACTGTCCTCACAACTGCAAAATGTTAGTTGTGAGTGTCCTCACAACTAACAAAATTTCAGAGCCCCTGAGATTTTGTTACATCGATGTAGCCATTATCTACTTTACTCCAAGATCCCACTAACGAGCTTGAATGCAAAGACAAACAGAAACTGAAGATGCTATTAGAACAAATGAAGACAAAGTATAGCATCCATAAGAAAATGAATCCAAATAAGTATGAACTTCCATATTTGTTCACCAATGTGAACAAGAATGTAAGCTCACAAGCCTGAATTAGCAAGACTCAGATCTCCAGGTGATTAGTAAAATTATCATCCCTGACAGTCTTGAAGAACCCTTTAGAAATAGAGAATATCAAGACCTGGTTAACATTAGCTTCTTAAAAACATTAATCATTTTGACCTATCTTGCTTTCTTTTGGTTAAAGACTAATTCCCTTTACTTAACCCTTGGATTGATGCCAAGAGCATTTGCTTCTTCAAGCATCTAAGTTATAACTTACCCAGGTCCCCATTGGTTGAGGACTTATCTTCTCCTTGGACTGCTAATTAATCCAGCCTCTCTGTTAGTTTAAGGCTAATGCCTTCTATTTTAACTTTGGATCGATGCTTTTAGCATTAGTTTTATAAATGCATTCATCCAATATTAAGCAGTACTTGGAATATTCAGCAGTCGTGTCTGGTAAGTGAGTTCTTACTGAGAGAGGCAATGTTTTTTTTAATCTCTTTAATTAAGAACTGATTCAAATTTGTTTGTGTAATTTGCCACTTAATGTGTAAGAACAGTTTATCCTTTTAGATTCACTGTGTAATTAGTATTCCCTTCTTCTGACTTAGGTATATGCTGTTTTCCTCTTAGCTTATTATATTCATTTAACGTGTAAGTTTCCACTCAATATCTAAGAAACATGAATCAATTTAAAATTGATATGCAATTAGTATTTCTAGCTCTCAATAATAGTTTTGTACTTTAAAGGAAATTACAGAAGTTTGATTTTATTGTGATGCAAATTTAATTGTCATTTACCTTTTAGTAAATTTTGTTTCCCTTTCTTAACTTACAGCCCTACTTAGGTCTGATGATACGATTTGGAAAGAATTCTGAAAAGTCAGCAGATAACTTATTGTTGATATTGTGCTTGTATATGATATAAGCGGCAATTTGTTATTTGTTATTTTGGGTTTTTTTTTTTTTTTTTTTGGAGCATTAGTAACTAAGGCCATATTGCTCCAGGGATATGCAGTGGTCATTCCTTGACCTTTCCGCATCCTCCGTATTTGGTGGTCAAGGGCGCGAACCCAGGTCTAATCAAGAAGCATGTGCTACGCACTGCTGCTCCTGCCCCACCTGGCTATGGAGGCGCCATAAGCGGCAATAAAAACCTATCCAGTGTGTGTGTGTGTGTATGTGTGTGTGTGTGTATATATACACTTATATATTTTTATAGTAACCACTAAGTTGGGAATTCCTCTGGTACAAATCGACATTCTGGAGTAGAAACAGAAAGTTATATTACCTTATTTGCATTTTAAAAAAAAATTGTACTGCTACTTATTTTTATTTATTTACTTTTATATAACTATGCTCAGCCAATAAATTAAATATACACCAATTTCTTTCCCTCCAAATATAATGATGGAAATAAGCTAACAGATGTTCTGCAGAAGATATAATTATTCCAACTAATTATATATATATAACTGTAATTTACTTTTCTATGATAAAATTAAAATTACTCTTTACACTTTAATTACCATAGAAAACCACATTTTTAATTTTTAACAGCTGACAACAAGCTGCAAGTCCATTTTAAGTTTATGCTTCCAGTGTGCATACTCACTTCATTAAACAAACTTTATGCTTCTCTCTCCATATATCTTCATGAATAATTCATGCTGTGATAGAAACAATATACTTTGGTTTACAAACAAATGCTAAAAACAAATATACAAGGATTTACATGACAGAAATACTCCAAAGTAAATTAATTTCATTACCATTTTCCAACAACAACAACAAAAAAAGATTGTGCAACATTGGTATGCTGGCACTAAACATAAACTTAAAAAATTATTTCACTCCACTATACATTGCTTCATAACAAAAAGTAATATATAAAAGAAATATAATAAGAGAACTGAAATAAACGTTTTTTATAAAGTCATTACAGAAAGAAATGTTTCCTTTTTCATGTAATTGAAGCATAAATAAAATTTACTTACATAATACAGCATGAATCAATCAACAATCTCGTTGATTCACGATCACTTAACCTGGCTTTAAATTTAGTTTTTTTTTTCCTGTTCACAGCAGGTCACAAAGACCTCAAGGTCAGTATCATTTACTGTATATATTCCCTGACTTATTTGCTTTTATATACTGTTTATTCATTGATTATTTGTTCACACCACTCAAATAGGATACTGTTACCTTGCACCACTAATTTTGTCACAATTCAATTTAATATAATTTTTATGGGATTAATTTAGTTCATAACTTAAAAAAATAAGAAAGTTGTAAGATAACAATAGGTAAACTAGAGGAATATGTCTAATCTTATATTCAAAAAAACTAAAGTGGGCAAGGACTACAATGCTATGCATTTCCTACAATCATCTCTAGTGTTCTTAGTGCATTTCTTAAAGACATGCTTTAATTTTTTTTAATGTAGTCGTATTAGCATTTTATTATCTATTTAAATGCATTTTTCATGATAACGAATCATATTCACCATAATACCGCACTATGAACATTTAAATACAGTATAATATTTTTATTTTTATATGCTAAATTATATATTTTAAACAATTTAGCACAGCAAAAATGTTATCATAATGTACTAGCATTAGCAGAGGCATTATATGATGCAAGAAAGAAAGCTTATATAGCATTAGTCAAAAAAAAAAAAAAAAAGAAAACCACCTCATTTCAACTCCAAATGCTTCTCTAGTTCTGCCCCGAAGTTATTTAAGTTGTTGACCTCCACTACGGCAGATGGAAGTTTGTTCCAACTATCACCAACCCGCTGGCTAAAGGCAAATTCCTCCATATCTATTCTACAATTGTCTTTTCTCAATTTGAATTTATGCTTCCTCAGGTGAGTAATCTGAGCAAGAGGAAGAATCCCATCAGCACTGAGCCTGCTCAAACCATTCAAGGCATTATACACCTCAATCAGATCACCTTGCAGGAGCCTAGTCTCCAGACACTGCAATTTGCAGTCTTTTTTGGTAATAGCAAATCTTTGTTCCATTCACCAAACTCGTTGCCTTTCTCTGTCTGTACTCATTCCAACAGCTCTACATACTTCCTAAAATGAGGCCTCCAGACCTGTATGCAGTACTCAAGGTGTGGCCTGACCATTGCCTTATACAAGGGGACAATCACCTCCTTATCCCTGCTAGCAAAATTCCTGTATATCATTGCCAAGACACAATGGGCTACTCCTGCAGCCTGTCTGCTGTTTGTTATTTGATTTTTAGGAGCATTAGCAACTAAGGCCATATTGCTCCGGGATATGCGGTGGTCATTCCCTGACCTTTCTGCATCCTCCGTATTTAGTGGTGATGGGCTCAAACCCCGGTCTAATCAAGAAGTGTGTGCTACGCACTGCTGCTCCTTCACACCTAGCTACGGAGGTGCCTTAGCCTGTCTGCACCGCTCAGAAAACTTCATATCTGACTGCACAAATACCACCCCCCCCAAATAGTTGGTATGTTTCTCTTGGGTTATTGCTTTCCATATGGAGTACTTTGCATTTTTCAATGTTAAACTTCAGCCCATCTGCTCAACTTTTCAAGATCCTGTTGCAGTAGTGTACTGTCATTAACAACCTTTGTATTGTCTGCAAACTTGGATATACCTTAACCCTGATATACCTTCATCAATATCATTGATAAATACCAAAAATAACAATTGGCCCAACACCGAACCCTGGGGTACTCCACTAACAATATTAGTCAACGGAGAGCACTGTCCATTGATAACCACTCTGTCTTCTTGCACTCAACCATCCTCTTATTCATAGCAGCAACTTGCCCTTAATGCCATACTACTACAATTTGTACAGTGGTCTTCCTTGTGCAAAGGATCATCTAGACAGTCTTGTCTAGATGATCCTGTAGTGCTTCTTTAACAAGTGACTCCATTATTTCCCCTGGAACAGAAGTGAAACTAACAGGTCTGTAATTACTTGTCACCTTTTGATTCCCCCCCTTTGTGAATTGAAGACACATTTGCACATCTCCAATACATGGGGACCTCCCCCTGAGTCAAGGAAGCTTTCATAAAAATTATGGCTAGGGGTTTGCTTACTTCCTTTGCTGCCTCCTTTAATATAACTGAACAGATTCCATCACCCCAGGTGTCTTTCTTATGTTCAACTTCAACAATTTCACCTCCACATTGCTCTCAGTTATTACAAAATCATTTAGTTCCCTGATAAAGATACAAAATAAAGATGATAAAGATACAAAATACTCATTCAGTTTGTCAGCTACCTCAGGAGGATGATCAACAATCGATATCAAGTGGACCAATCTGATTCTTTTCCTTCCTTCTAAAGTTTATATAAGTAAAGAAGTCTTTGCTGTTTTTCTTTGCATCGTTTGCCAAAGATTTATCCTAATCTGCCTTTGTTTGCCTAACCTCCTTTGTGGCTTGATTACAGACAGTATTATATATAAATAAAAATTAATACTATACTTAAATGTTAATAGAGCAGTATCTTTGTATATTAGCATTAACATTAGTAGAAGCATATGATGTAAGAAAGCAAGCTTATGCAGCATTAGCCAAAAAAAAAAAAAAAAACCCTCCCATTTCACCCCTCCATTCGATCCAAATGCTTGTCTAGCTCAGCCTTAAATTTATTTAAGCTATTAGCTTCCACAACAAAACATGGAAGCGAGTTACACTGATCAACTACCCACTGGCTAAAGGCAAATTTCTGCACATATATTCTACAACTTTCTTTCCTCAATTTGAAACTGTGCCCTCTCAGGTTCTTAGTTTGAGGAAGAATGGGTTGAGCAAGCATTCAGCTTGCTCAACCCATTCAAGGCTTTATACACCTCAACCAGATCACCCAGGGTATTGCAGCACCTGGGGTGCCTACACTCCAGGTGCTGCAATTTGCAGAACTTAAGCCTTTCTTGGTAAGAGCACCCCTTTGTTCCCCTCACCAACCTTGTTGCCTTTCTTTGTAGTTGTTCTAGCAACTCTACATCCTTCCTAAAATGAGGCCTCCAGACCTGTACACACTATTCTAGGTGTGCTCTGACCATTGCCTTGTATAATGGGATAATCACCTCCCTGTCCCTGCTAGCAAAATTCCTATATATCATTGACAAGGCTCCATGACCTGCCCTGGCAGCCCGTCTGCATAGTTCAGCAAACTTCACATTTGACTGCACAATTACCCCCAGGTCCTTCTCACTTTCCACTTCCCTAAGTGTAGTACAGCACAGTTGGTACATTTCTCTTCAGTTATTGCTACCCATATGCAGTACTTTGCATTTGTCAATGTTAAACTTCAGTTGCCACTTCTCAGCCCATTTTCCAAAATTATCTAGATCCAGTTGGAGTAGCATACTGTCTTTACTGTCATTAATAACCCTGCCAACCTTTGTATCATCTGCAAACTTGGACATTAAACCTGATATACCTTCATCAATATCACTGATAAATATACAACACAACAATGGGCCCAACACCGAACCCTGGGGAACTCCACTAATAACATTTGTCCACAAAGAACAGTGTCCATTGATTACCACTCTCTGTCGTCTTCCACTCAACCATCCCTTTATCCATTGTAGCAACTTACCCTTAATGCCATACCTCTCCAATTTGTACAGCAGTCTTCCATGTGCAACAGTATCAAAAGCTTTCCTGAAATCCAAGTGTACGATATCAAAATTATTTTTGGCATTTAGTTCCTTTGTGACCACATCATAGTATCCAATAAAATTGGTCAGATAAGACCTCCTTTTAACAAATCAATGCTGTGTCTTAACTATTACTGCAGTCTTGTCTAGATGATCCTGCAATGATTCTTTAACCAGTGATTCCATTATTTTCCCCGGAACACAAGTTAAACTAACAGGTCTGTAGTTATTTGTGTCACCTTTTGAACCCCCCCCCCTTTGTGAATTGGTGATACATTTGCACACCTCCAGTCCATGGGGACCTCCCCTGAGTCCAAGGAAGCTCTCATAATTATGGGTAAGGGCTTGCTTACTTCCTTTGCTGCCTCCTTTAATATAACTGGATAGACCCCATCCACCCCAGGTGCCTTCCTTATGTTTAAATTCAATAATTTCTCCTCCACTTTTCTCTCAGTTATTACTAAATCACTTAGCTCCCTGTTAGCATTTGATAAACTTCTGGCACTCCCCTCATTGAATCACTCCTCATGTGTGAATGTAGATGCTTGTTATTGTTTGTTACTTGGTTTTTTAGGAGCATTAGCAACTAAGGCCATATTGCCAGGGATATGCGGTGGTCATTCCCTGACCTTTCTGCATCGTCCGTATTTAGTGGTCATGGGCTTGAACCTCGGTCTAATCAAGAAACGTGTGCTACGCACTGCTGCTCCTGCCCACCTGGCTACGGAGGCGCCAATGTATATGCAAAATATTCATTCAGTTTATCAGCTACCTGAGCATGATCATCAACAGTCAACCCATCTATGTTAAGTGGTCCAAACTGATTCATCCCTTTTCTTCTACAGTTTACATAAGCAAAGAACTCTTTGCATCCTTTGCCAAAGATTTCTCATAATCTGCCTTCGCCTGCCTAACCTCCTTTGTTAGTTGATTACAGACTAGTTTATACCTGCAATAGGCTTCTGTGTTTGTTATTTGGTTTTTAGGAGCATTAGCAACTAAGGCCATATTGCTCCGGGGATATGCGGTGGTCATTCCCTGACCTTTCCACATCCTCCGTATTTGCTGGTCATGGGCTCGAACCCCGGTCTAATCAAGAAGCGTGTGCTACGCACTGCTGCTCGCCAAATAACATACGGAGGCGTCGCTTCTGTGTCACCTGATACTTTATATGCATCCCATACATTCTTCTTCTCTGCCATGAGCCTCATTAATTCATCTGACATCCATTTAGGCCTAAACCTTGAACAGTATTTCTTAGTTGGAATGAAAAGCCTAGTAGCCTCCAAAATTAAGTCCCTGAAGACTTAATGCTGTGTCTTAACTATTACTGCAGTCTTGTCTAGATGATCCTGCAATGATTCTTTAACCAGTGATTCCATTATTTTCCCCGGAACACAAGTTAAACTAACAGGTCTGTAGTCTAAATTCCCATTTAGAATTCAACGTTGGTAACATCATCAATTCATCCCACTGTACAGAATTTAAAAACTGTCTGAGACCTCGGTAGTCACCTTTACGAAAGCAAAAGCCCTTCCTTTTAGCCTTGATGGTAGTTACATCTTTAAGTAATTCCCACATCAGTACATTGTGATCACCCAGTGGTTCCTTTATCTGCAAATTCTTAATGCATGAATAATCACTGCTGATAATCAGATCCAGAGTATTACTCCCTCTGGTTGCCTCTCAAACATGTTGTTGTAGAAAACATGTCATCCAATTAATCCACAAAAGTCTTCCTAGTGTGCGAGTGACCAACCCACAAGTTCCAGTCAATATCTGGAAAGTTAAAATCCCCCATTATAAGACATTCTGATTTACTGGCCCACTATTTTTCTGCACAATTGCTCATTATACTCATCAGATTCATTAGGCCTATAACACACACCTACTCTCATTTTTCCTTTCCCAATGCTTATTTCACACCAGACAGGCTCAACACTGCATTGTCCACCAACATCAATTGGATGCACTTCCTTAGATTTTGTGTTTCTTAACTAACAGCATAACCTCCTCCTCCCTTCCTGTACACATTGTACTTCCTAAATTCCAATTCTGCACTGCTTGTATCTGTGTGACACCACATCTCTGATATCCCAACAATATCTGCCTTTGATGCCTTGACTAGCACTTCAAGCTCATCAAATTTATTAACTATACTCTACTCATAGCATTGGTGTACATGCAAATATACATGCACCTGTTCCTACTCTTAGTTATCCTAACACAGCCCATGTATTTACTTGTTCCACTATGACTCCCAGCAGTCCTTGAAATCTCCATTACCTTACTTTTTCAGGCTGCTGCTCATTTTAATAGAAGCAGTGCAAGAATCACTTTTGCCTCTGCCTGCGGCCACTGTTAATCTTTTAGTCTGTGTATTCCTCCCCCCAAGCTAGCAGTTTTCCGACCCACCTAACACTGCCTCGATAGCATCAGCACCCTTTCTATTGAAATGTACCCCATCCCTGTAGAAGCAGTCTCTCCTATCAACAAGCACAGACCAGGCTGGAAAAAATTCTACCCCTTGAGCCCTGCACAATCTCTCCAGGGCTGAATTGATCGACAAGGCTCTCATCATATACTCCCTCCTATCGTGTCTGGGCAGAATTGCAGACACTTTCACATTCAACCCTAACTTGCGACTTTTTTTCAACATTGATCTGCACTTGTTGAGTAAATCTGCAGATCTCTTACTCTTAATGTCATTAGTTCCAACATGTGGAACGACATCACCTTTTGTGCCCGCAAAAGATGATATCTGCTCTACAACGTCATCAACTTTTGCCCCTGGCAGACATACCCTGGTCCTGTTACGCCTATCATTCTTGAATAGTATATTCCTCATCTCCCTGACAATAGTCACCAACATTTATATATTTATGATATATAAATTATAATTGTTTATAAATATGAGTGTTTACTTATAAATGTTTTAAACTATAAGTGGTTAAAATATATAATTGTAATATTAATAGATATTTGTGGATTTTAAGCTGCAATTACATATTTTAAGTGCTTACATAAGAACAAGTAAAAGAAAAAAAAAAAAAACTATTAAGGAAAGCAATTTGGCAGATCCTATCCTTGGTTTGATTTAATTTATTTTAAATCTTTTTTTCCTATATGCCATTAAAGGAATTATAACAATATGTTTTCAAATAAACACAATCCAAGTCTTGCCATCTGAGGATTCCTCCCTCTTCGCTAACAAACCAATACAATATCTACATTAATATACGAGGTATATTCATAAAGTTCTTGGAAATTTATTATAAAAGTTTATTGAGTGAACAGTTGCAGGAAAACAATGATGCAGGAAAGCAAGCTTACACATCATCAGCCCAAAAAAAAAAAAAAAACCATTAAGCCATCCCCACTAATATTTTGTCTAAGTTTTCCTTAAATTATTCAAGCTAACCATGATGGAAGTTTATTCTCATGATCAACTACCCTTTGGCTGAAAGAAAATTTCTGCCAAAGGGTAACTGTAAAGTATGTGTGCTGATTGAGCAAGAGTAAAGGATGCCACAATCATATAGCTTAATCAATCCATTTAAAGCCAAGCCTTTAACACCTCAGTCATGTCTCCTTGCAGCTTAGTGTCCCGAAGCCACAATTTGCAAAACTGAAGTTCTTTCTTGGTAAGAATACCCCTTTTTTTTGTTACCCCTCATTAATCTCATTACACTTCTCTGCATCAATTTGGATAGATCTAATTCCTAAAAAGAGGCTTCCAGACTTGCATGTAGTACTTAAGATGTGCATAATCATTTCCTCATACAATGGTTACCTCCTTATCCCTGACAGCAAATTCCTGTATATCATTCATAAACACCCATGAGCTGTCATAGCAGCCTGTCTGCACTGCTCAGAGAACTTCACTGACTGTACAATTATCCCCAGATAGAGTCCTGCACTGGGTCAGATAGAGTACCTGTGAGTTACTCATAGTGCAAGTTGGATGCAGTTCCAGTTATTGAATGTAAATAAATAAGTAGAATAATACCAAAAATTAACTCAAAGTAACTGTTCTATTAGCTTTTTTTCTAAGTAACATTTTTTGCTGAATTATCAGATGTTTTTTTTTTTATTTATTTATTATTTTTTTCATGTAGGCGTGTGTGGTTTGAATTATCCACAACACTACTCTGCTACTGATATCATTATATATTGCATATAATGGTACAATTAGGTTTCTAGATTTAAAATTATTTTTACAAACCACCCCCTCAATTACACAATGTGCCAAATGTGAAAAGTAGACAAAAATACGAGACACATAAATGTCCCTTTTTTGACTTCTGAATTATCTCCAATTATGATGTTGTTTTTGTTATTATGCTGTTCTATTATATTGCTTCTGATTATGAAATCTGTCCTTAGTGCTTTAAAATTAGAAATTGAATAGACACTAAAAATGAAATCTTTTAGCACAAAACTGAAAGAAGAAAATTTTTTTTAAAGTTATAAAAATATTGCAGATTCTTATAACTTTTATAAAAGAACAACTTAGATTGCCTTTGAATTGCAGTAAATTCAAAATTATTGTATCATTTAAGTAACTTATAGTCATGCATACAGAACTGTTTGATTTTCATTTTTTACTGTTTATTAAAATTATTTTTACCGTGTATATTCGATTTGAATTTTTATGTTGCATGGGCAATTTTGGACCATTATCTGCCAAGTATAATGATATAAAAAAACTTAAAAATATGAAGATATAAAATAAGAGAATACACATTCACATTTAAAAAATAAAAATTGATTATATAATTAAGAAAATGTGTATTTAGAGTTTGAAATCAGAGTTGGAAGTCGGGGAGGGAATAAAAGTGAATATATCCACCCATTGTGAATGGAAATTATCGTTTTTACTAATTATGTGAACCGCGTAAATTATACAGTATAATCGAGGTCAATATTATGGAAGGTAACATTTTAAGATATACAGTTTCGACCAATCTCGGTCTGTTGCAGAATAGGAGGGATTTAATTCATGCTATCTCTGTCAACTGTGCCAGTGTAGCAAGCAAAAATTTTATAACTGGATTTCTAATCCAAGCAAGAAGAATACAGATGAAGCCGGAAACCATTGGTGTCCTGTTTCTGCACAGCAAACTACCAAAAATTTATAAAATTAATTATATTATGAATGTTTCATTTTTTAAATTTATATATTTTTTGTTATTTTTATATATTATATACAATACAATAAAATATTAATATTATTTAGTATTATATAATATAAAATATTAATAAAATATTAATATTGATTTAGTTATATTAATTTAAAGATAACTATTGTATATTATTACTGATGCGTAGAAATTTTTTTACAAACTTCCTTAGCATTAGCATTAGCAGAGGCATTCTGGGGGTAATTGTGCAGGCAGATATGAAGTTCTCTGAGCAGTGCAGACGAGCTGCAAGAGTAGCTCATGGTGTCTTGTCAATGATATACAGGAATTTTTCTAGCAGGGATAAGGAGGTGATTATTCCCTTGTATAAGGCAATGGTAAGGCCACATCTTGAGTACTGTATACAGGTCTGGAGGCCTCATTTCAAGAAGGATGTAGAGCTGCTGGAACGGGTACAGAGAAGGGCAACAAGATTAGTAAATGGAACAAAGGGTTGCTCTTACGAAGAAAGGCTTAAGTTTTGCAAATTACAGAGTCTGGAGACTAGGCACCGGCGAGGTGATCTGATAGAGGTGTATAAGGCTTTGAATGGTTTGAGCATGCTCAATGCCAATGGGATTCTTCATCTTTCTCAGAATAATCACCTCAGAGGGCATAAATTCAAATTGAGGAAGGACGGATGTCGGATAGATGTGCCGAAATTTGCCTTTGGCCAGCGGGTGGTTGGTTGGTGGAACCGACTTCCATCACTTGTTGTTGAAGTTGATAGCCTAAACAAATTTAAAGCTCAACTGGACAGGTATTTCGAACGAACGGAGGGGTGAAATGGGAGTGGGTTTTTTTTTTTTTTTTTTTTTTGGCTGATGCTGAATAAGCTTGCTTTCTTGCATCATATGCCTCTGCTAATGCTAATGCTAATACGATGCAAGAAAGCAACCTTATGCAGAATCAGCCAAAAAAAAAAAAAAACACGTTCCAATTTCACCGCTCCTGTCCAGCTCAACCTTAAATTTATTTAGGCTATCAACTTCCACGACAAAAGATGGAAGTCTGTTCCACCAATCAACTACCCTACCCGCTGGCTAAAGGCAAACTTCTGCACATCTATGCCAGCCAGGTTTTTCAAGTTAAGAAACAGGTGAAAGTCCCTTTAGTGCTAGATATTTTGAATATGGGGGATGATCCAAGATTTCCAAGCTGCATTCATGCAGTACAGCCATGAAAATGAGACTTTTGATCAGGCACATTGTCCTTAACACATCATTTTGGTATAAAACCTGTGTTTTATACCAAAATTTTGAAATTACTGCTACCCATAAGTGGTACCTTGCATTTCAATGCTAAACTTTAATTACTACCGTCATTAACCACCCTGCCAACCTTTGTACCATCTGCAAACACAGACATTAAACCTGACATGCCTTCATCAATATCATTAATAAATATTGAAAACAACAATGGAACAGAACTGAACTCTTGAGGGGACTCCATTAAGAACAATGACCCAAGAAAAGCAGCACCACTGATAGCTACTCTGTGTCCTGCCACAGCAGTAACTTTCCTCAGTGCCACACTGCTCCAGTTTGTACAGTACTATTTTGTATGAGAGGAGTATTAAAAGCTTATCTGAAATCTGATTTATAAAGTATATGATGTCAAAATTATTTTTTTGCATCCAGTTTTTGTTACTGCATCACAGCATCCAATCAATTTGGTCAGACAAGGTTTCTTAACAAACCCATGCTGTGAAACTGTATTCCTATTCAGATATTCCTTCTTTAACCACTAACTTCACTAACCTGAACATAAGTCTGTAATTAATAGTCTACTCTTTGATTCCTCCCCGTTGTGAATTGGGAAGCCTTGTACATCTCCAATTCATGGGGAGCTCTCCCAAATCCAAGGCTGCTGTTGTAATTATGGTCAAACATTTCTTACCTCTTTGTCTTAATAACTGGATAGATTCAATCCACTCCAGGAGCCTTCTTTACGAGAAGTGTTTTAAAAGCTTATAGCCTGAGTACAAAGGATTTACCCGAGGGATCTGGTAGCATGTCAGTTACTTCTCAATGTAGATCCCTTCCTTGGAGTCAATACACATTTACCAATGATACTGAAATGCATTGATTACAGCTGCAAATAAAGTTTTCTCTTGATCCTTCAGGAATGCATTCACTGTAGCAATGACATTACTGTCGGTGGGTAATTTGATGCCAGCCAGGTTTTTCAAGTTAGGAAACAGGTGAAAGTCCTTTAGTGATAGATATTTTGAATATGGGGGATGGTCCAAGATTTCCAAGCTGCATTCATGCAGTACAGCCATGGAAATAAGACTTTTGATCAAGCACATTGTCCCTATGAAACAAGACTCCTTAGCTGAGTTTTCCTCAGTGTTTTGTCTGATGTTTTTCACACAAATGCCTGAGGTCTGCATAGTATGCCCCTGTGACTGTACTGTCTGGCCTTTATGAAAGTAATCTATTAGCACCACTGCATCAGCATCCCAAAAACTGATATATCATCACTTTGCCAGCAAAAAGAATCAAGTTGGCTTTCTTTGGAGAGGGAGAAGAGAAGCTGTGTGCTTCCAATGTTGGGATTGCTCCTTTGTCTCTGGCTGAAAGTGATGGACTCATTTCTCATCTATCACAAACCTTGCAAGGAAATTTGCTGGATTAGCTTGAAATAGATGCAAATGTTCACTTCACTTGACAACTCTTGTTCATTTCTGATCTCTATCAAAAACTCTGGGACCTAATGTGCTGACACTTTTTTTTTTCATAGCAAGAACCTCTGTTATTACATGGCAAACGTGTTCAGATAAGATTCTGTATGGTATAACTAAGCAATGTATTGAACTGTCATTTGTCAATCCCTCACCACCAGATCAGACACACACATTGTCCACAACTTAGGAAGGAGGTGATGAATCAGATTGGTCCACTTGACATCGATGGTTCAACTGTTGATGAACCTGCTGAGGTAAGTGACAAACAATGAATATTTTGCATCTACATTTACACAGGAGGTGGTCTGTAGGGAAGTGGAGGTCAGAAGCTTATCAAGCTGCTGGAACGAGTACAGAGAAGGGCAACGAGATTGGAGAGTGGAATAAACGGTTGGTGTTACCAAGAGAGGCTTAAGTTCTGAAAATTGCAGCTTCTGGAGACTAGGCACCTGGGAGGTGATCTAATTGAGATGTATAAGGCCTTGAATGGTTTGAGCAAGCTCAATGCTAATGGGATTCTTCCTCTTGCTCAGATTACTCATCTGAGGAGATATAAATTCAAACTGAGGAAAGACAATTGTAGAATAGATGTGCGGAAATTTGCCTTTAGCCAGCAGGGTTGATAGTTGGAACAAACTTCTTCCATCTGTTGTAGTGGAGGTCAACAACTTAAATAAGTTCAAGGCAGAACTAAACAAACGTTTGGAGTGAATGGATGGGTGAAATGCGAAGTGTCTTTTTTTTTTTTTTTTTTTTTGACTGATGCTATATAAGCTTGCTTTCTTGTATCATATGCCTCTACTAATACTAACTCTTGGAGGTCTCCCACAGTGTGGGCCATCTTCCAGGCTCTCCTTCCCTCATGTAAATTCTGCTGCACACTTCTTAACTATGGAATTGGAAGGGGCAGCTTCCCAAATATTGTAAACCACATTCTCATAAACTGCCTTTGGCATTGGTTCACCCCCCCCCCCCCAAATATTGGATGACTGCATGGAAACCGATTTTTTGTCCATCCTTCATCATTCACACAACTTTGTTGATTTCAGGACCTATAATAAAAAAAAAAAAAGAAAGAAAGAAAAAAAAAAAGAGACATTACTGAAATTGCATAAAACTTGGTGGATGACTATTTGAAGTGTTATATATTAAGTATAGAAATTTTAAGCACTGTACCATACCCTTTCATTCTTCCTTCACATTTTTAACTTTAACATTTCTATTCTAATTTACACTTAGTTATCACAAAATCATGTAGTGCCTTGTTAGAATTTGATATACTTCTGGCATCCCAATCCCTAAAAATTTCTCTGCACATGAATGAGGATGCAAAACATCTGGGATCCCAATCCCTAAAAATTTCTCTGCACATGAATGAGGATGCAAAACATATTCAGTTTGTCAGCAACCTGAACAGGATCATTAGCAGTTACACAATTCATATCCCTTTCCTTCTCGCATTAATATAAATAAAGAAGTCTTTGCTGCTTTTCTTTGCTAGACACTTCTTGTAATCTGCTTAAACCCATTTGTGACTTGATTGCAGACTAGTTTATACTCACTGTGAGAGTCTGTATCTCCTGATAACCTGACAATTTATGCATAGTATATATTTTTCTTCTTTGCTATTAGGCTTGGCATTTCAATGGACATAGGATAATCTGAGAGATTTCTTTTCTTCTTTTCCTGGTTGGATTACTGTTTCAAATCTTCTGATGTCAACAGTGGCTCAGTTGGTGTCAGTGAAATTATTCTTGTAGGAATGAAATTCTTTATTCCACACTCCACCTTAAAATCTTATCCATTATCTAAACCTTGATTTTCCAATAAATGTACTAAGGATGTTCAAGATAAGAATGTTGTATATTGCAATTGGCTTGTAACTTTTCCTCACAACAATTGTAAAGCAGTTATTAATCAGTCCAAACTAGAATTCAAACAGGCTGGGAGTAGAAAGCTTGCTTCTAGTTCAAATGGTAGTCAAGCATTCTGGTCTCCTGCCAAAGGTTTGGCAGTAACTTCTGCCCATCTCCATTCCCACCTCTGTCAAAACCAGATGGTTCTATTGCCACTTTATCTAAGATAAAGCTGACCTGCTAGCATCCTACTTTTCTTCTAACTCATGTATTGATGATCATGATAAACCACCTTCTACCATTCCCAGTACACTACATTCAATGCATCCTGTGGTCTTCCTTCAAAAGGATGTCAGAAGGATTTTAAACAGCCTTGATATCAAGAAAGTGCCAGTTCCTAATGGTATTTCTCCACGTTCTCAAAACCTGTGCTCCTGAGCTTACTCCTGTTTTGTGTTGCCTTTTTTCACTTTCTTATTCCACAGGTGTTTTACCTTCTGCTTGTAAATTTGCTCATATCCAGCCAGTTCTTAAAAAGGGTGACATATCCCTCCGATCCAAATATAGTCCAATTGAACTTACTTTAACTCTTACTAAAGTAATGGAGAAATGAATTAACTGCCAACTCTTAAACTAACTAGAAACCATCCATCTGAAGAATGATCATCAGTATGGATTCCGCCAGTGTCAATCCAATGGGGATATTCTAGCTTATGTTACCCACCTTTGGACAAATTTAATGGAAAAGTTTGGTGAAACTCAAGCAGTTGCTCTCAATATTTCAAAGGCTTTTGATTGTGTTTGGCATAAAGGTCTTCTAAATAAGCTTCCATCTTATGGTTTGCCAACTGTTTTTTGTAATTGGGTATACAGTTTTCTCACTGACAGCTCATTACGGATGATGCTAGGTTTCTCTGTCTTCTAACTTCTCCAAAAGGTTCAGTTCTTTCTCCCACTCTTTTCTTCTTGTATATTAATGACCTCCTTACATTGACTGGCAATCCTATCCATAGTTTTGCCAATGATAGCACATTGCATTCCATCTTCCAGTTTGAGAAACCTTGCCCTACACAAACAGCTTCAAATTCTCAAACATTCACTACCAATTCCTTAAATGCTGATCTACAGGTAATTTCCAGAGGGAAATAAAAATCAAAAAAATGCCCAGTGGGGCAAAAGTAACTTAGTTGATTTCAATCTTTCTAAAACTCATTGCTGTCATATATCTCACAAAAAGGTTTTTTTTTTTTTTTTTGGGATCGAGGCTATAGCATGTGGTTGCGTATTTCTGAAACTCTTAATTTCAGGTTAGTTTTTGAAATAATCTTGAGGTTTTATGTTATTTTAATATACTAAACTATAGTTAATATATAGTTTGAATTCCTACAGTTACATAGGTTAGTTTATTTTTGTATTTCGTTAAGTATTTTTTAAGCTATAGCTTAATATTCTGATAGTCCTTGCTATTAATATTTTGGTGGGAACTTTGTAACTTTTGTTGGGTAGGATAATTTAATTTCACTAGTGGTTGAAAGTATTGTATTGTAAGTATTGTATCTGTATTGTAAGTTTAAATTTGCAAAGTATTTGGAAAGCCACATCTTTCCAAATACTTTACCATGTTCTTCTTAGCCAAGTTTACTCTTGAGAGAAGTTCAGCTTTATCTTTGGAGTGGGCAAGATCTCTAACAAGGTCATTCAACTCATCCAGGATAAACAGTTCTGGTTTGGCTTTCAGGTCTTACTTAGCCCTCAAGTCTCCACCAATTGCATCTCCTTTGCATTCCATTCCAAAAGAATTTAAAAGTACATAGACAAAGTGAGAGGTCCTTTAGGCACTTCAGAACACAACTTGGTGATTGTCTCTTCTCCAATGGAGCCTTTATCTCGTGGCTATTCCCAACCTTGTGTTGTTTGGCATTACAAGAATGCAAAATGGAATGACCTGCAAGACTTCTTTTCTTCTTTTCCTTGGTCGGATTACTGTTTCAAAACTTCTGATGTCAACATTTGCTCAGATCGTGTCAGTGAAATTATTCTTGCAGGAATGGAATCCTTTATCCCACACTCCACTTTAAAATCTCATCCTTTATCTAAACCTTGGTTTTCCAATAAATGTGCTAAGGCTGTTCAAGAGAAGAATGTTGCATATCGTAATTGGCTTGTTTCCAATTCTTCAGTTTCATTTTCTGCCTATGCCAAAGCTCGCAACAATTGTAAAGCAGTTATTAACCAGTCCAAACTAGATTTTGAACAGGCTAAGAGTAGAAAACTTGCTTCTTGCCCTAATGGTAGCCGAGCATTCTTGTCTCTTGCCAAAGCTTTTGGCCACAACTTTTGCCCATTTCTCTGCTCCCACCTCTGTCCAAACCAGATGGTTCTGTTGTCACTTCAGCCAAGGATAAAGCTGACCTGCTAGCATCCCATTTTTCTTCCAACTCATGTATTAATGATCTTGGTAAAACACCTCCCACCATTCCCAACATGCTCTATTCAATGCCTCCTGTGGTCTTCCATCAAAAGGATGTCAGAAAGATTTTGAAGAATCTTGATGCTAAGAAAGCTCCAGGTCCCGCTGGTATTTATCCACTTGTTCTTAAAACCTGTGCTCCTGGACTTACTCCTGTTTTTTTGCTGCTTTTTTTCACTTTCTTATTCCAAAGGTGTTTTTCCTTCTGCTTAGAAATTTGCTCATATCCAGCCAGTTCCTAAAAAGGGTGACAAATTCTTCCCATCCAATTACTTCTACTCTTTCTAAAGTAATGGAGAAATCAATTAACTGCCAACTCTTAACTACCTAGAAACCTTCCGTCTGATCAACGATCGCCAGTATGGATTCCGTCAGTGTCGATCCACTGGTGATATTCTGGCTTATGTTACCAATTTATGGACTAATTCAATGGAAAGGTTCAGTGAAACACAAGTAGTTGCTCTTGACATCTCAAAGGCTTTCGATCGTGTTTGGCATAAAGGTCTTCTAAACAAGCTTCCATCTTATAGTTTGCCAAGTGTTTTTTGTAACTGGTTATCCAGTTTTCTCTCTGATCGCTCACTGAGGGTGATGTTAGATGGTTCTCGGTCTTCTAACTTCTCCACTAATGCTGGTGTCCCACCAAGGTTCAGTTCTTTACCCCACTCTTTTCCTCTTGTATATTAGTGACCTTCTTCCATTGACTGGAAATCTTATCCATAGTTTTGCCGATGATAGCACATTGCATTCCACTTTCCATTTTAAGAAATCTTGCCCTGCTCAATCAGCTTCAACTTCTCAAAAATCTGCTACCAATTCCTTAAATGCCGATCTTCAGGTAATTCTCCAGTGGGGCAAAGACAACTTAGTTGATTTCAACCCTTCTAAAACTCAGTCTTGTCTTATATCTCGCAAAAAGGATTCTTCTGCTCCTGTGCTTATCTTTGGTGACACTCCGGTTTCTAGGCAAAATGATATATCTCTTTTGGGGATTACCCTGACTTCTAATCTCTCTTGGCACAAGCACATTACAAATATTGTTTCCTCTGCATCTAAAAAACTTGGTTTTTTTTTCGCTCTCGGCATTAGTTTTCTTCCAAACAGCTGCTCACTCTGTATAAATCACAAATCCGCTTTATCATGGAATGTTGTTCCCACATCTGGGGTGGTATCCCGAAAACCTCTCAGGCTTCTTGATTCCATTCAGAAGAGGGCAGTTAGGTTAATTATTGATTCATCTCTAACAGAGTCTCTCCACTCACTGTCTCATAGACGTATTGTTTCTGCTGCATGCCTCTTTTACAGATACTTCCACGAGCACTATTCTTCTGAATTGGCTTCTATAATTCCCGCTCTCTCTTTCAAAACAGTCCGAACATGTGCAGCCACCAACCAACATCCATTTACTGTCCAACTTCAAACTCACAGAACCAACTTTTCATCTTCCTCGTTTATTCATTCAACTGCCGTTTTCTGGAACAACCTTCCTTCATACGTATTTCCTGAAAATTACAGTCTACAGAAGTTCAAGTCTAATGTCAACAAATATCTCCTTTCGTCTTCTCAACCTTGGTACCAGCATGGTACCAAGTACTATAGGTTCTAATACCTCTCGTGTTTGGGGTTTACATTAAAAAAAAAATTTTTTTTCAGTCTTTGGCTGAGTTTATAGGTTGCAGTGGTACCATCTGGCCAATTTTCTGGCCTGGCAGCAACTATAATTATTTTATCTAATTCTATGCTTTCACTACTGTATGTTAATGTTGGATGAATAGCAAATTTAGATATTAACAGATCATTTTGATATTAACTAATAAATTTGTAAATGTTAATGTAAAGTCATTTTTGATTAGATTAAGATTAAAGGCATATACAGAGAGGAATAAAAAAAGAAATAAGAAGTTATGTGATAAATAATGTAATATTAATACTAAATTATAATATTATCCACTGGGCAAGGACTGGTATAACCTTTCTACAGTATAACATTCAACATATGCCCAGTGGGATAACTATTTGATGTAGCCGAGTGGTCAGGATTGTGAGTGCAATAGCGCACGCTCTTTGAATGAACCAGGGTTCAAGCCTGTGACTGCTAAATACAATTACCATTTGTATTGATTGATTTATTGTAAACTCCACTGATCTGGTGGTCGTGCAGATTATAAACAAGAACATTTTTTTTAATTTACATATTTACATCCTCCCAGACGGGGTCAGCCAGAGAATTATCGTTGTAGGGTTAGTTGTTACATGGCTAAAAATTTGGACGTCCAGGCTACAGTGTAGTCAGTCAACAAGCCTTGTCTGAGCACAATAAATCCGAGAAACTAATGGGGGTTAAAGGGACTAAATCCGAGAAACTAATTGGACCCAATTTAGATTAATGTCAGGATGATATTCAACTACATTGGTCGACATTCTGCCTGCATTCATATGGAATTTGATGAATTTTATGGGCATATTATTTGCAACTAAATTGGCTTTTAACTTTACTAATGCAAGGTGCATGTTTTCGGAGGTATTACAAATATATATTATTCTGTGTTTGTGTTCTAATTACATCGCCATGTATTTGTTTGGCTAAATTTGTTTCCCAGTTAGTAAGTTTAATAGCTTGAAATTTGAAGTGGTCTCGTTTGTCATAGTGCAGGGTATACATTTTATTTTCTTTAATTACAATTTCACTATCAATTTTTTGCAATTTGTACTGAAGTTGTCATTAGCTTTATCTGTGCTGGAGATAACAAATTTATTTTGAGACTCTTTAATATCATAGGCCATTTTGTCTGAAAACTGTAGTAGATCCATTCTAGTATGTTATCTAGATCAGTATGGGTGTTAGGTCTGAATTTCATTCTTTTTTTTTTTTTTTTTCATAATTTCTCTCAATATATCATCCTCAACTATATTAAGGTCACCTGTAAATATGTGCTTGTGATGTGGATCTATAAATGCTTTATATATGGTTTCCTTGCAGAAACAAGGAAATTCAACAGATATTTATTTAAAGTATACCCAGTAAAATAAAATAAAATAAAATATTTCCAGAAGCTTTCGGAACTCGTGTCCCTTTCTCAACTGACAGAATTTTTTTTTTGAATACATTACAAGCAAAGTGTGGCACGTTACTCATTCGTCATGCCACACTTTGCTTGTAATGTATTCAAAAAATTCTGTCAGTTGAGAAAGGGACACGAGTTCCGAAAGCTTCTGGAAATATTTTATTTTATTTTATTTTACTGGGTATACTTTAAATAAATATCTGTTAAACTATGGACCCCAGTACTCCAGGCCCATTTGTCACTAAGGAAATTCAATATTATTAAGGTCTGCTACTGTGTTTTTGTAATTGTATATATATAGCCAATCCAATATACGTATGTCTAATCTCTATGTTAATTTTGTCAATAGGCAAATATTTTGTGGTTTTATCAATATCTTTTAGATTAACATGGCTGCCTATGTGATTCTGATTTTTTATTATGCAATGTTCTTTTTCTTTATTTTTGGGTCTGGTGTATCCTATTTTAAATTTAATTATGTCTTCTATAGTGTGCTTTAGATGCAAGCTTTTAAATGGGTATCATTAAGCAGATCTTTTTAAGGGCTTATATATATATATATATATATATATAGTTATTATAGTAAAAGTATAATATGTACTATATACAAATTTGTAGATACTGAATATGTATATAAACATAACAGTATACAACAGGCCATAAGGCCAAAATAACTTATAAAGATTAAGATAGCCTGTGTAGGTCTATAGTGCCATACCCTGGAAATAAACATATAATTAGTTATAATATATAAATATAATATATTATTAGTAAAAAACTGATGTAACATTCAATTTACTATTGATGGCATTAATCTGATCTGACATAACTTTTACATTTATCCTAATTTGTGTGTGTGTGTGTGTGTGTGTGTGTGTGTGTGTGTGTGTGTGTGTGTGTGTGTGTGTGTGTGTGTGTGTTTCTTCCCCACAGAACATAGCAGCTGTAGGACAAATCACATAAAAAGCTACTACATTCTCCGATTCAAAAAAAATTGCTTTCCTTCCTTCCTCCCAGTAATTTACATGACTGGTACATCTGCCAATTATAATATACTTTATTCTTACCCTGAACAGCCTACACACACAGGATCATTTTCATGTACTAGTTACCTACTTTAAATTAATTATTTATTGATGCATATATATTTTATTTAACTGTTATTCATTTTCAATTTTATTTATTTAAAATTAAAAGAAATAAAATCAAAATTAGAATGACAATTTTTTTATTCAATGTCTCAAAACATGCAGCCACACACGAAACTACAGTGACTTCTTAATTTATGCGAGGGCTGCATTCCAGAATCTCTCGTGCAATTTAAATTCACGCATAATGTAAATAATCACCAAAAAATGCGATAATAGCCCTATGAAAAAAGAAACTCTCGCAGCTAGCTAAGTTACCCCTACCGGTACACACCATTCATTTTCTTTGGTCAGAAGACTGAGCACTATAAAAAAAAATGATGAGCAACCAAATGATTCATTCATCTTATTGGTTTACTTATTATTTTTTTCTTTTTGTACAGTAAGAAAAGTATGTTCACTATAACCAATGAGAGAGAGAGAGAGAGAGAGATGGAGAGAGGGAAGGAGGGGGGCCCTAGGCTGTTTGATGAGAGGTCAGATTCCATTTGCTCGGATTCGGACCAGATAGGTGAGAGTAATACATAATATACTCCCACCTCATTTGAAGCGCTTAAGAATTTAAAGCAAAACTGACTTCCTTGAGTGCTTACCATCACTTTCACTAGAACTATAGAGGATATTTGCTAGCCATAACGGCTATCATAAAAACAAAATAAATATAAAAGAAAAAATTTATGCACTTCCAATAGATGACCAATCAACAGTCTTCAGCAAAACAAAACGAGAAAATGGTGGGCTATTGTGCTGGCCTCTAATTCACAGAAATTTTATTCCGTGAATTAAAGAGAGATTTTATTCCATGAATTAATTTTATTCTGTGAATTTAAAATTCACTATTTTAAATTCATGGAATTTAATCATGCATAAATTAAGAAATCACTGTACTAATATGATGCTCTAATTTAATCACATACAAATAAACTATTCATCTGATACATCAGAAAAAGAAGAAAAAATAACTTTCAGGCACTTTTGAATATTAAAAAGTCAAATTAAATAGAAATTTAGTCAGAAATTTTCTATTAATTACCTTTCATGATTCTCTTGAAGAAACCCTCCCTTTCAAACCCAATGTAGCCCTGATTTAGGTCATCAGCATTAGTTAAAGCATACGATGCAAGAAAGCAAGCTTCTACAGCATCAGCCAAAAAAAAAAAAAAAAATCTTCCCATTTCACCCATCCAGTCACTCCAAATGTTTGTCTAGTTCGGCATTAAATTGTTTTAAGCTTTCAACTTCCACACAAACACATGGAAGTCTGTACCAGCAATCAACTACCCGCTGGCTAAAGGCAAACTTCTGCACATCAATTCTACAACTGTCTTTCCTCAGTTTCAAGGTATGACCCCTCAGGTTTTTAATCTGAGCAAGTGGAAGTATCCCATCAGCATTGAGCCTGCTCAAACCATTCAATGCCTTATGCACCTTGATCAGATCATCTTGCAGGTGCCTAGTCTCCAGATGATGCAACTTGCAGAACTCGTCTTTCTTCATAAGCACATCCCTTTGTTCCTCTCACCAATCTCGTTGCCCTTCTCTGTACTCTTTCTAGCAACTCTACATCCTTCCTAAAGTGAGGCCTCCAGACTGTATACAGTACTCAAGTTGTGGCCTGACCACTGCCTTATACAAAGGGATAATCACCTTCCTGTCTCTGCTAGCAAAATTCCTATTTATCATTGACAAAACTCCATGACCTGCTCTGGCAGCCCATCTGCACAGCTCAGAGAACTTCATATTTGACTGCACAATTACCCCCAGGTCTTTTTCATTCTCCAACTCTCTAAGTGTAGTACCACACTGTTCGTACATTTCTCTTGGGTTACTGCTACCCATATGGAGTACTTTGCATTTCTCAATGTTAAATTCAGTAGCCACTTCTCAGCCCACCTGCCTAACTTTTCTAGATCCTGTTGCAGTAGCATACTGTCTTTACGGTCATTAACAATCCTGCCAACTTTTGTATCATCTGCAAACTTGGACATTAAGCCTGATATACCTTCTTTGATATCATTGATAAATATATAAAACAACATGAGCTCAGCACTGAACCCTGAGGGACTCCGCCAATAACACTAGTCCACGTAGAGCAGTGTCCATTTATTACCACTCTCTGCCATCTCCCACTCAACCATCCCTTTATCCATTGCAGTAACTTGCCCTTAATGCAATACTTTTCCAATTTGTACAGCAGTCTTCCATGTGCAACAGTATAAAAAACTTTCCTGAAATCCAAGTATATGATATCCAAATTATTTTTTGCATTCAGTTCCTTTGTGACCACATCATAGTATGCAATAAAATTGGTCAGATAAGACGTACCCTTAGCAAACCCATGCTGTGTCTGAACCATTATTGCTGTCTTGTCTAGGTGATCCTGTAACACCTCTTTAACTAGTAACTCCATTATTTTTCCCGAAACAGAAGTTAAACTAACAGGTCCATAATTATTTGTGTCACTCTTTGAACTCCCTTTGTGAATTGGGGATACATCTGCACATCTCTAGTCCATGGGGATCTCCTCTGACTTTAAGGATACTCTCATAATTATGGTTAAGGGTTTGCTTACTTCCCTTGCTGCCTCCTTCATTATAACCTGGATAGATTCCATCTGCCCCAGGTGCCTTTTAAATGTTTAACTTCAACAATTTCTCCTCCTCTTTGCTCTCATTTATTACAAAATCACTTAGCTCCCTGTTAGTTTGATAAACTTCTGGCACTCCCCTCATTGAATAACTCATGTGAATGTAGATGCAAGATACTCATTCAGTTTATCAGCTACCTGAGCATGATCATCAATAGACAACCCATCTATGTTAAGTGGTCCAATCTGATTCATCCCCTTCCTTTTAGAGTTTACATAAGTAAAGAACGCTTTGCTGTTTTTCTTTGCATCCTTGGCCAAAGATTTCTCATAATCTGTCTTCGCGTGCCTAACCTTCTTTGTGATTTGATTACAGACTAGCTTATATCTGCCATAGGCTTTTGTGTTGCCTGATAATTTATATGCATCCCATGCATTTTTCTTCTCTGCCACAAGCCTCATTAATTCATCTGACATCCATTTAGGCCTGAACTTTGAGCAGTATTTCTTAGTTGGTATGAAAAGCCTAGTAGCCTCCAAGATTAAGTCCCTGAAGGCTTCCCATTTAGAATTCACCATTGGTAAAATTGTCAGTTGATAACACTGTACAGAATTTAAAAACTGTCTGAGACCACTATAGTCACCTTTACAAACACAAAAACTCTTCCCTTTATCCTTGATGGTAGTTACATCTTTAAGTTAATCCTGAATCTGAGAGTCATAACCTGAATCTGAGATTATAACTAGTAATCTAGGTTTGTGGAGCAGTCAGGCACGGGACATGATACTGCCATGGGGGATGTCGTTGTGTGCACGATGCAAGGAGTGTAAGGAAATCAGGTGGCAACTCAGCATTGTTATGGGCCTATATGAGAGCTTGAGAGACAGGGTGGATGCCCTCAAAGGATTAAAAGTGAGGGCCCATCAAGCTCTCAGCTGCCCACACCAATGCCAGAGCTTGCACTTGGTCATCGCGCAACACAGCGGCAGCCCCCAAGGCAGAATGCACTGGTCCCAAAGGAACTAGTAGTTGTTGGCGACTCTATTGTCAGGGAAGCGGGAAACATGCTTTGTAAAAAGGATAGGTGGAACAGGACCAGTGTATGTCTGCCAGGGGCAAAGGTTGATGACGTTGTAGAGCGGATATCATCTTTTAAGGGCACAAAAGGTTATATAGTTGTACACGTTGGCACCAATGATATTAAGAGTAGGAGACCGGCGGAATTACTTAACAAGTACAGGTCACTGTTGAAAAAAAGCCGTGAATTAGGGTTGAATTTGAAAGTGTCTGCAATTCTACCCAGACACGACAGGAGGGAGTATATGATGAGAGCCCTATCGATCAATTCGGCCCTGGAAGGATTGTGCAAGGCTCAAGGGGTAGAATTTTTCTCAGCTTGGTCTGTACTTGTTAACAGAAGGGACTGCTTCTACAGGGATAGGATACACTTAAATAGAAAGGGTGCAAGAATATTTGCTGATGCTATCAAGGCAGTGTTAGGTGGGTCGGAAAACTGCTAGCTTGGGGGGGGATAAAGGACTAATAGATTAACAGTAGCCACTGGCAGAGGTGAAAGTGATTCTTGCACTGCTTCTATTGGATTGAGCAGAAGCCTGGAAAACAAGATGAAGGCTATTTCAGAGACTGCTAGGAGTCATTGCGGTACAAGTAAACACATGGGTTGTGTTAGGGTAGCTAAGAAAAAGAACAGGTGCATGTATACTTGTGTGTGTACACCAATGCTAGGAGTTTGTTAAATAATTTTGATGAATTTGAGGTATTGCTCAAAGCATCAAAGACGGATTTTGTTGGGATATCAGAGACGTGGTGTCACACATATATAAGGAATGCAGAACTGGAATTTGTGGAGTAGAATGTCTACAGAAAGGATAGACAGGATAGGAAGGGAGGAGGGGTTATGCTATTAGTTAAGAAACATATAAAATCCAAGGAAATGAACCCAGTCGACATCGCTGGACAATGCAGTGTCGAGTCAGTTTCGTGTGACATAAGCATTGGGAGATCAAAATTGAGAGTAGGAGTGTGCTATAGGCCTAATGACTCTGATGAGTATAATAACAAACTGTACAGGGAAATAGAGTGGACCAGTATTTCAGAGAGTCTTATAATGGGGGATTTTAATTTCCCAGATATTGACTGGAATTTGTGGGTTGGTCACTAACACACTAGCAAGGCTTTTGGGGATTTATTGGATGATTGTTTTCTACATCAGCATGTTCGGGAGGCAACTAGAGGGAGTAATACTCTTGATTTGATTATCAGTAGTGATTCTTCATGCATTAAGAATCTCCAGATAGAGTAACCAATAGGCGGCAGTGATCACAGTGTGCTGAAGTGGGATTTACTCAAAGAGGTAACTACCATCAGGGGTAAAGGGAAGGGTTATTGTTTTCGTAAAGGCGACTACGATGGTTTGAGACAGTATTTAAATTCTATACAGTGGGATCAACTGATGATGTTACCAACAGCAAATTCAAAAAGGAAACAAATATTGTTCAAGGTTTAGGCCTCAATGGATGTCAGATGAACTAATGAGACATATGGCAGAGAAGAAAAATGCATGGGATACATATAAATTAACATGTGACACAGAAGCCTAGGATAGATATAAGTTGATCTGTAACCAAGTTACAAGGGAGGTTAGGCAGGCGAAGGCAGATTATGAGAAATATTTGGCAAGGGATGAAAAGAAAAACAGCAAAGAGTTCTTTACTTATGTAAACTCTAGAAGGAAGGGGATGAATCAGATTGGTCCACTTGATATCGATGGTTCAACTGTTCATGATCCTGCTCAGGTAGCTACCAAGTTAACTGAATATTTTGCATCGACATGCATCGACGGGAATGCCAGAGGTGTATTCAACTCTGGCAGAAAGCTAGATAATCTTGTATTAACTGAGAGTAAAGTGGAGGAGAAATTGTTGAAGATAAACACAAGAAAGGCAGCTGGGGTGGATGGGATCTATCGAGTTATATTAAAGGAGGCAGCAAAGGAAGTAAGCAAACCCTTAGCCATAATTATGAGAGCTTCCTTGGACTCAGGAGAGGTACCCATAGACTGGAGATGTGAAAATGTGATCCCAATTCACAAAGGAGGATCAAAGGCTGACACAAGTAATTATAGACCTGTGAGTTTAACTTCTGTTCCAGGAAAATTAATGGAGGCACTGGTTAAAGAAGCACTACAGGATCATCTAGACAAGGCTTCAGTTATAGCTCGGACACAGCATGGTTTTGTTAAGGGGAAGTCTTGCCTGACCAATTTGATTGGATACTATGATGCAGTCACAAAAGAACTGGATGCAGGGAATAACTTTGATATTATATACTTCAATCTTAGAAAGGCTTTTGATACTGTTGCACAAGGAAGACTGCTGCACAAATTGGAGCAGTGTGGTATTGGAGGCAAATTGCTGCTATGAATAAAGGGGTGGTTGAGGGGGAGAAGACAGAGAGTGGTAATCAATGGACACTGCTCATCGTGGACTAATGTTATTAGTGGAGTCCCTCAGGTTCAGTGTTGGGTCCATTATTGTTTTCTGTATTTATAAAT